>NC_057798.1:551510359-551740207 GCF_018294505.1 Triticum aestivum | reverse complement strand
GGGAGGGCGGCTTTGGCGGAGCGAATGGAGTGGAGGGGGATGGGGGGGAGGGGTGTTTGGGAAATATTTGGCCGAAGGGCGGTTGAATCGAATTTGGGGGGAATTTTTGTGTGGGGGGGAGGATTTTTGCGCGGTGGGCGGGGGGAGTTTGGCGCATGGTCGGTTTCTCCAAGTGCAGTCCCACGTGTCAGTGAAGAGGCAAGTCGAAGTGCGTTCCGTTTGAGTGAGCCGTGTGTAGGACCGAACGTGTGTGGGGTGCAATGCGACCGCGACAGGAGTGATGTGAGTGTACCACCTTTTTTCCTTTTAAACTAGGTGCTTCGCCCCCTCAAAAAAAATGTTGCTTCACGCGATCCATCGATACTACTACTACTAGTAATCTGGTAATCCCGACTAAAACGGCGCGACCGGGTCTTTTCCCGCGCGATATGCTGGGAGGTTGGCTTAGTTGGGTTTTTTAGATTTGTCTCGGTTGGTGATGATGGTGTGCCTGTCATCCTGCAATATAGGCCGTCCGATCTATATCTAACGGATAGGAAGGAAACTATGACAATTTACCTGCACTCCTCTCCACATTTGCAGATAAGGCTTTCCCTCGTTCATCCTTTTCTCCCACAAGATCTTGATCTTCCATGCAACGCACGGGCATCTTGCCAGTACTCCTACAATATGTATATTATTGTGAAAGTTCATATATACCGTCTGAGATTAATGCAAACACGGTAGATTTTCATTACATTTCAAACTAGGACAGAAAAATAAAAGAAACCTGACCCTAAACCTATTCTACGGTGGAGACCGACGTCCTCCATCTGCGATCTCTATGTACGGGGGCGGGGTTCAAGACCCGTGAAGTGAAGGTGCGGTCTCCGGCGAGGAAGAGTAGAACACGGGATACGGACCGTCCAGTTGGCACACCATGCCCTGCCGCCTCACATGCCCTACTCATCCTCAGAGGAGTCCCCGACCTCGGCGGTGCCGGACGTTGGACGGCGGCAAGTAGGACGCGTGGCTGACGGTGCTCCCGTCGTTGGCCGCCAGCGTGGCCACCGCTTGTGCGGTCACGTCCGTGTCCGCCTACGCCGCTATTGCGTCTCGAGAGGCGACTTGAGCAAGGGCGGCAACCTCGAGCTTCATCCCCGAAGACAAGCTCTCCCGCAGAGCGTTCGCACTTACGGTCATGGCGGATGTGGTGCCAGGTAGGAGGACGATGTGCTATGGTGTGGAGGTTAGCTGGGCGTTGCCACTTTAAGTAGCGCATTCCGGTGAGGCCAAGCATCCGGGTGCGTCATTAAGTCGTCGGAGTTGGTTCCTCGGGCACAGAGCCTCTTAAGGACGACATACGAATGGACGGCATGAATGCGGGCAGCTGGCGCCGGCTGGGAATGCACCGCGCGACGGCACGAGGGACGAGGGCTTTGGTGTGCCAGGGTAGTCAGCTGCGGTCGTGGCAACGTTGGAGATGCCCTTTGCTCAAATGCGATCCCCGCATGTCATTGAAAAAGCAAGACGACTCGGCATGGTCTCAGGTCCACAGGATGCAGTTGGCCGGGCTACACCACTCCGCGGACGCGTCGTGGTGCCCCGTGCATCCTCGACGAGCCGGGTGTTGGGGTGTGTTTGGATTGTGGCCAAAGTGCACCTTACCAAAATTTTGGTCATGACCCAAAGATTGGTCTTTGTTTGGATGGTTGCCATTTCTTTGGCATGCCAATGAACTCTAGCCAACTCTAGTTCATTTTTCTTGCCAATGTCGGCCAACTCATGGGCAACCAATACCTCAACCAAAATTTTGGCTATCCAATGCTTTGATGGGGCAACCTTGGGCACAAACAAAACATACCGTTGGTCGTGCCACAGCACTAACGCCACCCTCGGCACACTGAAACCGACCGTGTCTATCGATGATATGAGCGTGTCGCTCACCGCGGTCGCCGTGTCCAGAGGCGGTGCTGGAGCTGCGCCCCGTTGTTGGCCCCAACGACCCACATGAACGGTTGTCGGTGGCGAGGAGGTCGTGGGCCAGCTCCTCTATTGGACTAGTCTGCGCTACGTCGTCCCGATGGGTGTGCCTCACATGTCGGTTTCCCTGTTTTCCAGGCCATATTCGAGCGTCAGTGCTTCGCATTGCGCATTAGGCCTTTCACTATGTAGGCCAAGCGAGACAACTTATTGTTTATTTGAGCCGTTCAAGTGTAATCATGTGGCGTTTTCTTATTTCTCATTCCTCTCCACCCCTCTTCTCCATCGATCATGTCGCCCTCCAGTCGAGTCCATCCTCACGCATGCCTCACTTGAACATTCCTCCGAGTATCATTCGCATGTACCCACCCTAGTCCTCTTTCAATAGATCTCCGGACCCCGAGATGAAATCGAGAGGGAACGAGGGGGGGCACGTGATACCTAAGGCGGATTCAAAATTTTGAACCGGTGATCATAGCATCCGCAAATCATATATAAAGGGTATTCAATGTTCGTTTCGTTTTTGAACGTACAATATACTCCCTCCTATCCTTTGTACTTTACATATAAGTTTTATGTGTAGTCAAAGTATCTCTACTATGATAAAAAAAAGGTATCAACATTCAACAACGCCCAATCAATATTGTTAGATTCGCACGTACTCCTAGATTTGTACTCGAGATGGTTTCCAATTTGACTATTGACAAGATTAATAGTACTCCTTTCACATAGGTGAGTAAGTCATCTTAGATTGTGCACCGTGACCAAGGAGGAGGGGAAAACGAGAGACATTAATGTTTATTTGCTAATTAATAGTATTGCATGCAATGAACTAACCACTGTATGTCATGTTTGATAGTCTCAGGTCATTAAAAGCATGCACACCCTCATCTCTTATTGGTTGATATGTCAAAAACAAGAAATGATGTACAAGTTAATGCACCACGCCTACTACCTCCGTCCTGGTTTATAGGTCCCCTTTGTAGTTTGTGTCAAATTTTGACTAAAGATTTAAGTAACAAAATGTTAATGCATGTCAAGAAAAATTATCTCATTGGATTCGTATTTGAACATAGTTTTCAAAAATATAATGTTTGGTGACATGCGTGAACATTTTGTTAGTTTAATCTATGGTCAAAATTTGGCACGAAACACAATGGGGACAAATAAATCCGGATGGAGGTAGTACGTGTTTTGGGATTATTTGGTTTTCGTAAGATGAATTACACACCTAGACGGAGAGAGTACATGAGATGTATAATGTGAAAATTATATCATTGGAAACTCCTTTCAGATATGAAATTGACCGTATGCTTTGTGTAAGTTGCATGTCATATATTATTACTCTAACATTTGGTCAAAGTTAGCCTCGAAAAACGCATTAGACCCTGTATGCTTTGTGTAAGTTGCATGTCATATATTATTACTCTAACATTTGTGTAAGTTGCATGTTGTCGGGGGTTGGATACGACATATGCCAAAGGATGGCTTATCATGGTGGGAGCGAGTAGAACGTCGCCGGTGCCCGGAAGCGGAATGAGGCGAAGACATGCACGCCGGTGGAACTTACCCAGGTTCAGGGCTCTCCTAGGAGATAACACCCCTACTGCTGCTCTGCGGGGTCTCCGCATGATCACTAAGGCAAAGTGACTACAATGGTGCTCCTGGAGCTGTTTCGGGAGGCAGGAGAGGGCAAGGCTAGCTCTCTCCTCCCTATGCTATCTGGTCTATCTCTCTCTAGGTCCGAACCCTTTGCATGGGTGCCCCGGGGGGTTTATATAGGCCTACCCCCCGGGGGTACAATAGTAATCCGGCTGGGCGCGGGTCCCAGCCGTCTGTCTCTCAGGCCGCCGTCTTCCCCGCCGGCTTCTTGGGCCCACCGACTGGCGGGTCCTGCGGACAGGCTTGATACTGTAGCGGCACTCCGGATGACGCAGGTTCGGTCATTGGGTCGTGACAACAGTGCCGCCATCTATCGGGCGATCACTGTCGCCATTCCCCATCCTATCTGGTTAATGGCTCATGGGGCCTTGGGGAGGAGTCGGTCGACTCCAAGGAGGCCGACTCCCACAGGTCCGTCTTCGGGGCGCCCAGGCCGCCTTCGGCCTACCCACTGACAGGTAGCCCCGCCGTCTTCGGGCCGTACAGGCCGGTGTCGTGGGCATAGTGCGTGGCGCACTGTGGCTGAGGTCAGGGCAGGCATGGCAACAGTGTCGCGCCTCGCCGGAGATCTTCCAGCGATACGGCTCACTGTAGCCATGTCGGCCCTTCGTAAGCAGGGGAACGGCCATGCCGTGACCGTACCCCACATCGTACTTCGGGATGAGGGAGGAGTCATGGGCCGACTCTCCATAGTCGGCCTCTCTGGAGGTCGCTAGCTCAGAGTCGGCTTATCTCGGAGTCGCCGTCTGGGACTCGGCTTGTCTTGGAGTCGCTCCTGGGACTCGGCTTGAGGGGCGCGACCTGCCCTGATGTCTTGAAAGGTCCTGGGACTCGGGTTAGCCTACCCGTGGCCCAATACTCCGACAGTAGTCCCCGAAGCTGGTGAAGCCCTGCGGACGCTGCATTGTGGGGCTTCAACAGTTTCAACCTTCTAGGAGCGGACTCTGGAACTCGGCCATCTTACCTTGGGCCGACTGTCGAGAGTCTGATGTTTAGCAAAGAGCCGCAGCTCAAAAGTCGCGGCGGGAAACCAGGCGGCGTGCCTGATACGCTTCCCCGCAGCCATTAGGGCGGTCCTATCGCGCGGCGCCATGTGGAGAGGGCAGTCTGCCTGCCCACGCGCGTGATGGGATGGGCCGTCAGGTGGGGCCCACCACTACCATGCCTCGGCATACGAACGGATCCGTTGCGGCCGTGGACGGTTGGTTTTCCCACGTCGTTACTGCGTGCAGTAACTTCGTGGGGTAAATCGTGGGGCGGCGTGGGGCATCATGCGCAGTTAATCCCACACCCGCCCCCTCGGCTCCTCAGCCCACAGGGCTATAAGTAGGCGGGGGGGAGGGAGCGGAGTGGCACAGCACGCGCGCCCTTCTTCCCCGCTCCCCGCCTCACCTTGCTTTCTATCCTTCCTGCCTCCGTCGTTGAGCAAGAGCACTCCATACCACGATGATGAGCTCTTCCTCCGCCGTGGCCCCCACCGTGCGCTCCGGCGTGTGGGACGGCTCGGAGGTAGAAGAGGAACACATCGAGTTCCTCCGCCGGACACGCCGTCTCCCCAGCGCGGACCTCGTGCGCGCCCGCGCCGTGCCGGAGGGGGAGATCCGGCCGGCGCTGGAGGAGGGCGAGCGGGTCATCTTCCGCTTGCACCTCATGCGCGGCCTGGGGCTGCCGGCGAGCGGCTTCTTTCGCTCGTTCTTGGAGTTCCACAGCCTTCAACCGCACCACCTCACTCCGAATACGATGGTGTTGCTCTCCGCCTTCGCCACTCTATGCGAAGGTTTCCTCGGTGTTCTCCCCACCATCGAGCTGTGGGGAGAATTCTTCTCTTCTAAGCTCGGCACGCACATCGCCGGCGTGCCGGCTCAGTGCGGCGCCTTCATCATGATGCGGCGCTCGACGGCCGACAACCCCTTTCCTCCCATCACGCTGATCAAGTCGGTGAAGATGTGGCAGCGCTCATACTTCTGCGTGTCGCCTCCGATGGCAACTGGGTCAACCTGCCGCCTTACAACGCCTCCCCCCTAACTGGGAGGCTCCCCAGCTGGTCTCACCGAGTCAAGACGCTGACTCCCGCCGGAGCCGCCGCCATAGCGCGACTCTGGGTCTTGACGCAGTCGGAGGGTCTCGTCGGGGCTGACTTGCTGGCCGCCTTTGTGGCGCGCCGAGTTCTCCCGCTCCAAGGTCGGCCTCACCTGATCTGTCAGATGAGCAGCCTCCGAGACCTGAGTCGGATGAGCACCAAGGAGATGCCCCGCGCGGAGGTGGCAAACATGGTGAATTATATCGCGAACTGCGAGTTCGGGGAGGACTGGCAGTTCGGCAAGGAGCCGTACTCGTGCGACAACCCCCCACCAGTGGTAAGTCGCGTCCCTCTATTGTTTTGTCTTCTTTGCGGCCGACTCCGGCTTCTGACTCTTGTCAGTTTCTTCTGAGCTAGAATCCCCTTATGCAGCCTGCAGCCGGCGCCACGAGACAGCCCCACGAGTATGTTCCCGATCGTGCGGACAGCAACGTCGACGACCCCGATTTGGGGGCAGCGGCGATGGAAGCCAACGCCGAAGGCGGGGGGGAAGGAGCAGAAGGTGACTTCAGGCCCTCGGCCACCTTCGCCGACTGGCCTGACGACGACGCCGAAGGGGAAGTCGCCCCGCGCCACCAGCCGAGGGTCGGTTCGTCGGGTGCCGGCTCCTCTGCCGGCCTGGCTGGCCAAGGCGGTGCGAAGAGGCGTCACGCTGGGCCGAGTGCGCCCGGCGGCAAATTGAAGAAGTTCAAGGGGGCGGCCGCCGCGACCAAACGGGAGGAGGCGGCCGCGAAGGCCAACCGCTTCCGTAGGGAAGTGAGAAGGCCGCCGCTAGTCTCTGTGTAAGTCTTTACACTTTTTTATTTTCCTTCGTTGAATCTTGTCCGAGTCTTCTTTTATACTCCCTCCATTCTTCTTCAGGGCCCCTCTTTCCCTTGAGAGAGTCGCCGTCCCCTCCGTCATGGGGTCGGCAGAGACGTCCTCCAATACTCGGCGGGCCGACCCCGCCGCCGACCTCCGGGAGGCGACGGAGCGAAATGCGCGGGAGAAGCGCGAGGAGGAGGAGGCCGAACGTCTGGAGAAGGCGGAGGCCGACAGGGCGGCCGCCTCCGCCCAGAAGAAGCTGGAGGATGCCGAAGCCGCCCTCGCGGCGAGATGGCGTGCGGAGGAGGCCGCGCGTCACCGATTGGCGATGCTCGTCCCCCCACTGTCGTCTGCACCGCCACCTCCGGAGTTCACGGGGCAGACCGGAGAGGCCGGCACCGAGAACCCCGTCATGGAGAAGGAGAGCGGCGAAGCTTCTATGTCGGACACTGTCGTGCCGCCACCGCCGCCTCCACCGCCGTCTGAGAGACCGCACGGCAAACAGCCGGTGGGTCCGTCGGAGCCGTCGGTCACGGACGAGGCCGAGGCGCGGCTGCTTCTCCAAGTCGCCTCGCCGGTGCGCCACCGTCTTGAGAGGGCGACCTCGGCGCCGCAACCTCGGGAGACCGGCGCTGCAAGCTCGGCAACCCTAGACGCCGAGGCCACAAGCGCCGCACCCACCGGGTGGTTGCGCGGAGGTAGCACCGGGCCGCTGAATCAAGCGCTTCTAGACGTTCAAGCGAAGCTGCGCGCTGAAGGCGACACCCTTCAAACTTGCACCAGGGCGCATCTGGCAGCGCGGACGACCGTCTGAGTAAGTTTCTTTTCCTTTTTGATTCTTGTTTTTCTCTGTGGGGGCGCGCCAGCGCAACCACTGGATGTAGTCCCCGAGTTCCGGGCCGGCTGCTGAGCAGGCGGTTCGGAACTCCCTCTGGAGAGTTCCAAATACTGACTTTGTCTTCAATGACTTATTGCAGGAGTACCACAACCTCCGCGCCACTTCCTTCAACCGCAACGTTGAGGAGTTGAGCAAGCGGGCTGCCAACTTGTTGGAAAGCCGGAGTAAGTTCTTCTTCTTCGCGGGGGCGCGCTGGCGCACCCGCGGGCTGTAGTCCCCGAGATTCGGGCCGACTTCTGAGCAGTCAGGCCGGATCTTCCCGGCGATCTTCTTTGCTGACGACTTATTTGTCTCTTCTTTCGTTCTTCAGGAGCCAACGCCGTTCTTCAGGAGCAGCTGGGCGAGGCCAATACCGCCCGGCGTGCCAAGGAGGAGGAGTGTGGCAAGCTTGCCACGGAGCGCGACCTGCTGGCGGCGCAGCTGGCCGAGCAGAAGGAGCTGCTCAAGAAGACGCAGGACGAGGCCGAGAAGAAGGAGGCCGCTCTCCTGGCCGAGTTCGAGAGCGAGCGCTCCTCCTGGACTGACAGGGAGGCGATGCTGACCTCCAGCTTCCACGAGATCGAGGATATCGTTGATGGTAAGTTTCTTTCGTTTCTTCGGGCTTCCGACTATGTGTCAGGCCGACTTCTGATTTTTCGACTTGCTTCTTTTTGGTCTTGGCAGACTTCTTCCCTGGTCACTCGCAGGCAGTCCCTCTGGCCATCGAGGCTGCTCGTGAGGCGCGAAGGGCGAATGGTGAGGAGATCGCCGCTAATGCCCCCCGAACCATCGATGAGCAGCTCCTGAGCATTGAAGCCCGTCTTCGTCCGGCCCACCAGCGGATGCGCCGGCTTCAGCATGCCAGCGCCTAGGCGGTTCCCGCTTTGTGGCCGGACATGCCGGCTCTGTGCACCGCCAGTCGGACCGCCGACTGGCTGGAAGTCGCCGTCGGCCGTCTTGAAGCTTGGAAGGGCTCCTCGGCCCGGGCCGGAGCGCGCCGGGCCTTGGAGTTCGTCAAGGCGTGGTATCCAGGGCTGGACCTGGACCGTCTGGCCGCGTTCCGGTCAGAAGCCCAGGCCGAGCTGGAGGCCGTGGAGGGCGCCCTTATCGAGCGTGCGGCGGCCATCGCCGAGTACACGGACACCAGTGTCTTCGTGCCCGAGCGGGCTGAAGGCGGCAAGGAAGTGCCGCCAGAGTGGTTCGGGATGAACCCGGAGTATGGCGAGGACTCGGCGGAGGTGATCGACTCCAGCACCGAGGAGGAGGACGAGGCGGAGGCCGAAGGCGAGGCGGAGGTGCCAGAAGACGGAGCAGGCGGCCAGCCTCAGCTCGACCGCGCCTCCAGCAACAAGCCGTGTCGAGAGAAGGCGACTGCCGCCGGAGGCGATCAAACCGAGACCGCCCAGCCGACTGCCCCGGCGCCTGACACCGCCATCTCCTCCGATCCTTAGATGCTGCCTCCTAGGCTGCTTTTTTCACCTCTGCTTGTCTATCTTAGTAATCTTTTGAAACCTTTGTTAGATTCGAACAATTCCACCCGCGGGGTGTATCTTGAACTTCTATTCGAAGATTCGGCCAAGGGCCTATGTAAATATTTATCTGATTTCCGTCTTTCCTTGCTTACTGCTCTTTAGGCTTTTCCCTTTGCCGCCTTCCTTTAGTCGCTGCCTTGCCAGTCGGACAGCCGCTCTGCGAACTGTCGCTGGGTCAAGTGCTTGGCTACTTCGGGAAGGCAAGTACTTGGCCGTTTAGAGTTTCTTTAGCAAGTCGGATAGAAAGTGACAGGCCGACTACCCAAGAGTCGGCCGTCCTTGATAGAGGCTAATAAAGACGGCGAGCCGGCTACTCATGAGTCGGCTTTCTGCTTCAGAAATGCTGGAGGCTGTCTTACGCTATGTTTGTGCTTTAGGTCCTTAGCCATTTTTCGTGTGGGCGCCCGTTCTTCCTCACTCCTACCCGCCTCACAGTCGCTCTGCGAGCTGCGGCTTTGCCAGGAGGTGGATTGGGCACCGTGCACTACTTGTCTGACTGCGGAAGCTCCTCATAGCGCAAGGCGGCGAGTCCTCGGGCCGACTAGTCTGGCCCGATGCCAAGCGGCTTGTAATGAAAGTAATGTACTCGAAGGCATAATTCTTATCATACAGATAACAAAAAAGGGCAGTCCCCGAGCTCATCTCGGGGGGCCCAAAGTCATAGTACTTTAATACAAAGGGGTAGTGTGATACATACCGCATCAACTCTAAAATCTTCGAAGAAGATTTGCATTCCACGGGCGCTCTGTCTCTTTGCCGGAGTCGTCCCTTTTGCGCGCTCGGGGCTTCTGAGCGTCGATCAGGTAGTAGGCGTTGTTCCCTAGCACCTTGCTGATGATAAAGGGGCCTTCCCAAGGTGCCGATAGCTTGTGCTGGACGGCTGTTCGCTGGATCAGCCGGAGCACAAGGTCGCCTTCTCGGAAAGATCTTGGCCTGACCTTCCTATTGTAGTATCGACGCAGACTCTGCTGGTAGATGCTGGACCGGCTGAGTGCCAACAGCCGGCCCTCTTCCAGCAGATCGACACCGTCTTGACATGCTTCTTCTGGTTCTTCCTCGGTGTACATGGTGACTCGCGGGGAGTCGAACTCTATGTCCGTTGGGATGACGGCTTCGGCACCATAGACGAGGAAGAAGGGTGTGAAGCCGGTTGACTTGTTTGGAGTCGTGCGCAGACTCCAGAGGACGGCTGGCAGCTCCTCAAGCCAACAACCGGCAGATCGCTCCAGCGGTACGACGAGTCGAGGCTTGATGCCGGATAAGATGAGGCCGTTCGCTCGCTCCACCTGGCCGTTTGACTGCGGATGGGCAACGGACGCTAAGTCCAGTCGGATGCCCTGTGTCGCGCAGAAACGGGCCAAGGCGCCTTTGGCAAAATTCGTGCCATTGTCGGTGATGATGCTGTGTGGGATGCCGTACCGAGTTGTGATGTCAGCGATGAAGGTCACTGCAGTCGGACCATTCAACTTCTTGATGGGTTTCACCTCCACCCACTTGGTGAACTTGTCCACTGCGGCAAGTAGGTGACTCAAGCCACCTCGTGCCGTCTTGAATGGTCCCACCATGTCCAGGCCCCAGACTGCAAAGGGCCAGGCGATGGGGATAGTCTTGAGTGCGGAAGCTGGCTGAAGTGGCTTGGAACGGAAAATCTGGCACCCCTTGCACTTTTGGACTAACTCTTTGGCCTCTTCCAGGGCGGTTGGCCAGAAAAAACCATGCCGGAAGGCTTTGGCGACGAGTGCCCTGGAGGCCGCGTGGTGACCGCACTCGCCTTCATGGATGTCTCTGAGGATTGCTTGGCCTTCATCTGCCTCGACGCAGTGTTGGCAGACGCCGGTAACGCTGCGCCTGACCAGCTCTTTGTTGACTATGGTGTAGGCTGCTGCTCGGCGTTGCACTTGTCGAGCCAAGATTTCATCGGTTGGCAGCTCTCTGTTTACTAAGAACCTGAGGATGGGCTGGGCCCATGAAGGTGCTGCTATTTCTTCAACTGCCACTAGTGCGACTTGGACAAGGGCGGCCGGGCTGGGAGGCGGCGGGTTGGAGTCCGTAGCCGCTTGCTGATTTGACAAAGTCCCGGGGCCGACTGGAGCAGTCCCCGGGCCGAGCTCTGGAGTCTTCGATCTTGCCACTGCAGTCCCCGGGCCGGGTTCTGAAGTCCCCGGGCCGGCTTCGACTGTGTGTTTCTTGGAGTCGGATCTGTCTTCCTCAGGCGGAGTCGGCACAAAGATTGAATCTGATTCTGGTGACGGCTTGATAGAAGGCTTGAGGAGGCGCCGGAGGGTGACACCAGATGGTATTGCCTAGCGGGTGGAGCCGATTCTTGCCAAGGCGTCTGCTTGGTCATTGTCGTTCCTTGGCACGTGGAGGAACTTGCACCCCTCGAAGTATCCGCTGAGTTGCTGGACGAGGAAACGATGGCTCGCCATATTTGCATCCTTGGTGTCCCAATCGCCAGATGATTGCTAGACCACTAAGTCAGAGTCGCCATAACACAGGATCCGGCGAATGCCGAGTTCTTTGGCAAGTCGGAGCCCGTGGATGAGCGCCTCATACTCGGCCACGTTGTTGGAGGCGGCGAACTGGATCTGCAGCGCATATCTGAGCTTGTCGCCCTTGGGGGAAGTGAGGACGACGCCGGCTCCCAAGACGGTGCGCATCTTGGAGCCGTCGAAGTGCATCCGCCAATGGGTGGAGTCGGGCGCTAGTGGCAGATACTGGGTCTCGGCCCAGTCGACGAGGAAGTCGGCCAGTGCTTGTGACTTGATGGCGGTGCGGGGCTCATAGTAGATGGTGTAGGGGGCCAGGTCGATGGCCCATTTGGCCACTCGGCCAGAAGGATCTCGGCTTCCGATGATCTCGGCCAGTGGAGCTGTGCACACCACAGTGATTGGATGCTCTTGGAAGTAAGGCTTCAATTTCTTGGCGGCAAAATGCACGCCATAGCACATCTTCTGGTAATGGGGGTAGTTCTGCTTGGAGGCCGACAGCACCTCGCTCAAGTAATATACCGGTCTCTGGACAGGTAGCGCCTTGCCTTCCTCCTTGCGCTCGACTACAATGACTGTGCTGACTACTCGGCTGGTGGCGGCAATGTATAGGAGCATGGGATCTTTGGGAGTCGGAGCCGCCAGCACAGGGGGAGTAGTTAAGATCTTCTATAGTTGGAGAAAAGCCTCGTCCGCCTTGGGAGTCCACTCAAAGAAGGTCGTCTTCTTCATGAGCTGATACAAGGGGAGAGCCTTCTCGCCCAGCCGACTGATGAATCGGCTGATGGATGCCAAACAGCCGGTGAACTTTTGCACATCTAACAGTCGTCTGGGTGCTTCCATCCTCTCGATGGCCTTGATCTTCACAGGATTGCACTCTATGCCGCGTTCGGAGACCAGGAAACCGAGGAGCTGGCCGGCTGGTACTCCAAAAACGCACTTCTCTGGGTTGAGCTTGATCTGGAATCGGCGCAGATTCTCAAATGTTTCCTTGAGGTCCTCCAGCAAGGTTCCACGCTTCTCCGTCTTCACCACTACATCATCCACATAGACGTGGGAATTTCTGTCGAGTTGCTTCAGGAGGCACTTCTGCATGCAACGCTGAAAGGTGGCGCCGGCGTTTCTTAAGCCGAACGTCATGGTCAGGTAGCAGAAGGCTCCAAACGGCGTGATGAAGGCGGTCTTCAGTCTGTCAGCCGGGTTCAGCTTGATCTGGTGATATCCTGAATATGCGTCTAGGAAACTCAACAGCTCGCATCCGGCTGTGGAGTCTATCACCTGATCGATTCTCGGCAGAGCAAATGGGTCCTTGGGGCAAGCTTTGTTGAGGCTCGTGTAATCAATGCACATCCGCCACTGCTTGTTCTTCTTCAGCACCAGTACTGGGTTTGCCAGCCACTCTGGAAAAAACACTTCCATGATGAAGCCGGCTGCCAGGAGCTGGGCTATTTCTTCTCCAACAACTCTTCTTTTTTCTTCTGACAGGCGGCACAAGGGCTGCCTGACGGGCTTCATATCAGACCGGACGTGTAATTTTTGCTCGGCGAATTCTATCGGGACACCAGGCATGTCCTTGGGGGACCACGCGAAGATGTCGCGATTCTCACGGAGGAAATCGACGAGCTCGCCTTCCTATTTGTTGTCAAGGCCTGTGCCCATGACAGCGTATCTCTCCAGGTGCTCCGGGTCCAATGGTATCTTCTTTGTTTCTTTGGCCGGCTTGAATGATCCTTCTGCTTCTGACTCCTTGGGGTTGGGCGATAACTCGGGCTGCTTGCCGGCCATCGCCACGACCCGATCAAGAAGCCATTTCTCAGCTGCGATCACCAAGGACTCGGCCAGCCGACTACTTTCGGCCGCGCAAGTGGACGACTTCCTGTAGTCGCCGGACACGGTTAGGATTCCCTTGGAACTCGGCATCTTCATCTTGAGGTAGGCGTAGTGGGGGACCGCCATGAACTTGGCCAAGGCAGGTCGGCCAAGCAATGCATGATATGGGCTTTCAAGGTCCACCACCTCAAACCAAATTGGCTCTTGGCGGAAATGATCCTTGTCTCTGAAGAGGACATCTATCAGGATCTTGCCGATTGGTGAGCAGGAAAGGCCAGGGACGATTCCTTGGAACACAGTCCGGCTGCTCTGAAGCTGTCTTCGCTTGATTCCTAATTTCTCCATCGTATCCTTGTACAGGATGTTGATACTGCTGCCTCCGTCTATCAGTACTCGCGAGAAGCAAGTGGCCCGCCTATCAGTGGCGAGTGTGGCGCCTAAGACCAAGGCATAGGAGCCTGGACTCGGCATCACCTCTGGGTGATCAGCTCTGCTCCAACTGATAGGCTTTTCGGACCAATGCATGAACTCTGGAGTACTTGTCGCAACTGCATTCACTTCTTGCTGCTATTGGCGCCTGCTGCGTTGGTCATCCGCTACACTGGTGAACACCACATAGGCTCCGTGCTCATCCGGGAACTCGTCTTGTATCGCGCCGACTGGCCTGACGGCCGGCTGCTGGGGCGGCTGTGGAGGAGGCGGCCCAGCAGGAGGGGGAGGGAGCAGGCCGTCCCCCTTGGCGATTTTGGTCAGCCAGTGGCATTTCCTGGTGGTGTGGTTTGACGGCTTCGCGCCGCTGTGGAACTTGCACCGTCTAGAGTCTGCTCGTAGGAGAAAGCCGGCAGCCAGTTGGACTTGCCGCCCTTCTGTCGCTTCGCCGGAGGCGGTCCCTCCAACTGCTGGTCTTCTGTTGTTGCCACTTGCTGACTACTAGAAGTCGGCTGCGGGGCTTTGCGCTTCTGGTCATTCTGCTGTTGCCACCGACTGGTGTCTCCAGCCGGAGTTCTCGGAGCCTGAGGGGCGACTTTGCGAGTTGTGCTGACCCGAATCTCCGCCTTCATGGAGGAGTCGGCCGTGGCATACTTGTCCGCTGTGATCAGTAGATCATCGAGGGTCTCCGGCTCGTCGCAGAGGAGCTTGTGCTTGAGGAGGGTGCCCTCTCTGCACCCGGCAATAAAGTACTCGATGGCCCGCACCTCGTGCACGCCCTCGCAGGAGTTCCGTAGTTCCCCCCAGCGCGTGAGGTAGTCGCGAGTAGACTCGTCAGGGCCTTGCACGCACAAGGAGAGTTGGCGTGGCTTGGGAGATCGCTTGTACGTGCTGGTGAAGTTGCGGACGAAAGCCTCGGTGAAGTCGACCCAGCTGTTGATGCTGCGAGGCTTTAGACTGTTCAACCACGTCCGGGCCGAGCCCTGGAGCATGAGCGGGACGTATCTTACGTCAACACACTTGTTGCCATTCGCTATGTTGACGGCTGTGGAGTAGTCGATTAGCCAATCTTCCGGCTTCACGGTGCCGGTATATTTGGGCGTGTCTCGGGGGAGCGTGAACCCTTTAGGGAAGGGCTCATCTCGGATGCGGGGTCCAAAGCAGGGGGGACCCAACTCGTCTTCTTCTTCCAGCGCCAGGGATCGGTGGAGTCGGTCGATCCGGTGGCGGGCGTCGTTCTCTCTGACTCCCTCTTGGCGGCCAAGGTGGCTGCCGAGAGTCGGATGTTCCACGGGCGGCGGGGAGACTCGCCTTTCTCTGCGAGGAGCGGGAGGCAGGTAGTCATCCCGCTATTCCACCGCTTTGGGGTGGCCGTCTTGGTCGCGCTCGATGGTGATGTGAGTCCGACTGTGGCTGACAGCCGGCTCCTTGTCCTTCTTCCCACGGGCCCCGCCAGTAGGCGTCCGAGACGTCGCACCTTGGTCTCGGCGAGGTGGTGGGTCGTCGGTTTGGCGCTGCGGCACCTCGGTGCGGCAGCCAGCATCATTCTGCACGGCAGCCGCATCGAGGAGTTGCTGAACTCGCTCCATCATTACGCGGCGCTCTTTGCCTTCGAAGTTGTCGAGCTCGTCTGCCACCGCCTGGGCGGCACGGATATTCTCTGCGGGCGTGGCATACACAGGGCGATCAGCCCCAAAGAGGTTGGCGATTGCCGCGCCGCGCTGTCGAACCGCGCCTAAGCGGCTAGGCCCGGTCGGAGCCGGCGAGCCGCCTACGGCGCGATCCATCTCGCGTTGGTAAGCTTCTGACAAGTGCCTCATGCTTGCCAGCTTCTTCGCGCCCTCGACGAGCTGAAGGAGGAGCGCCTCCAGCGTCTCGGCGTCGGCGTCTTCCAGAATCGGCGCTGCAAGGCCTCGCAGGGCCGCGTCAAGCGGGTCGTGCGCTCCTTCGCCGAAGCGCTCGCCGTGGTCGAGGACAAGGATCTCAGTGACGGTGCTGCCGCCGCACCCCGCGTAAGGGAGCGGCTCGTCGTAGACCACCATGTTGGTGGGGAACGCGTCGAGCGACACGGTGTCGGAGTCGACCAGCATCGGGTCGGTGGATCCTATCGACTCCAGGTCCGCGGCAGGCTCGCCGGCAACGTGAAGTTGGATGAGGAGGCCCGCGAGGAGGCTCTCGGGGACACTCATGCCTGCATCGGACGCAGGCTCATCGGAGAGGCGAACCTCGCCGATAAGATCGGCGAGGCGGCTGGCCGCACAGGTGATCTCAGCGCCGTGCAGCGCGTCAGCACAGATGCCATCCAGCGTGCCAGGCTGGTTGTGCTCTCCGGGGAGGAACAGGGTTCCCGTCTAGAGCAGATCTCCGGACGACGGTGCACCTCGCCCCACGATGGGCGCCAAATGTCGGGGGTTGGATACGACATATGCCAAAGGATGGCTTATCATGGTGGGAGTGAGTAGAACGTCGCCGGTGCCCGAAAGCGGGATGAGGCGAAGACATGCACGCCGGCGGAACATACCCAGCTTCAGGGCTCTCCTAGGAGATAACACCCCTACTGCTGCCCTGCGGGGTCTCCGCATGATCACTAAGGCAAAGTGACTACAATGGTGCTCCTGGAGCTGTTTCGGGAGGCAGGAGAGGGCAAGGCTAGCTCTCTCCTCCCTGTGCTATCTGGTCTATATCTCTCTAGGTCCGAACCCTTTGCATGGGTGCCCCGGGGGGTTATATAGGCCTACCCCCTGGGGGTACAATAGTAATCCGGCTGGGCGCGGGTCCCAGCCGTTTGTCTCTCAGGCCGCCGTCTTCCCCGCCGGCTTCTGGGGCCCGCCGACTAGCGGGTCCCGTGGACAGGCTTGATACTGTAGCGGCACTCCGGATGACGCAGGCTCGGTCATTGGGTCGTGACAACAGTGCCACCATCTATCGGGCGATCACTGTCGCCATTCCCCATCCTATCTGGTTAATGGCTCATGGGGCCCTGGGGAGGAGTCGGTCGACTCCAAGGAGGCCGACTCCCACATGTCCGTCTTCGGGGCGCCCAGGCCGCCTTCGGCCCACCCACTGACAGGCGGCCCCGCCGGCTTCAGGCCGTACATGCCGGCATCGTAGGCACAATGCGTGGCGCACTGTGGCTGAGGTCAGGGCAGGCATGGCAACAATGTCGCGCCTCGCCGGAGATCTTCCAGCGATACGGCTCATTGTAGCCATGCCGGCCCTTCATAAGCAGGGGGAACGGCCACGCCGTGACCGTACCCCACATCGTACTTCGGGATGAGGGAGGAGTCATGGGCCGACTCTCCATAGTCGGCCTCTCTGGAGGTCGCCAGCTCGGAGTCGGCTTATCTCGGAGTCGCCGTTTGGGACTCGGCTTGTCTTGGAGTCGCTCCTGGGACTCGGCTTTAGGGGCGCGGCCTGCCCCGGTGTCTTGAAAGGTCCTGGGACTCGGGTTAGCCTACCCGTGGCCCAATACTCCGACACATGTCATATATTATTACTCTAACATTTGGTCAAAGTAGTATAGTGGAACTGGATCCTCTGACATAGGTATCCCTGCCTTACCCTCCCTTTTGGTCACTTACTGGCAGACCCCATGCTTGCTAGGCCCCGCATGTCAGTTACTCAATGGGTTCGGCCACGTCATGGGATCCTCATCTGTAGTATACTCCCTCTATTTTTATTTACTCCGCATAAAACGGAGGGAGTGGTGGTATAATAAATGACGCGGGCGGGGGAGGCGACGTCGGTTTGCTCTCAACCGCGCGGTCCCACAAGCGAGCGAAAATGCAAGACGAAGCGCGTTCCATTCGGTGAGCGACATGGAGGGTCTAGCGTGCCGGGCTGCAATGCGAATGCGACAAGAGTGATGTACAGTCAAAATCGATTGACCGGTCGTCACTGGAACCACTATTCACACCAGAACCTTCGCTGCTCGGCCTACGCTAGCCACTGCCCTAAAACCACACCAAATCTCCAGCCCATTCCCCCACCTTTCGATCCCCTAGCCCGCATCAAGTGTCCCCTAGTTCACCGGAAAGCCATGGTGCGCTGCAAGATCACTTACTACAAGATGCTGACGCCGGAGCGCCGCGCAGAAATCGCGGCGGCGGTCAGCGCACAGACCTCTGTTCCCAAGCTCTCTTTGCGGCGGGCCAATCCCAGAGTTCTCTGTAGCCAAGCTACGAGTAGGAGGAAGCCGATCCAATGTTCACTGCGGAGGTCGCGGCGCAGAAGGCCCCCGATGGGTATGAGATGATGGACATCGACTTCGTGCGGGCGTCCGAGTCCCCCATGGTGCAGGCGGACCAGCGGTTCAACATGGCGATACTAAAGAAGGACCGGGAGGCAGAGGCTCAACTCGACATGGAGCACGCACATGCCGCTGCCATCGAGGCTCTCCTGTAGGCGGAACCGGATGTCATGGATGTGAACCGGGCGGCGGAGGCTCAACTTGAGGCGAAGCGCGCGGATGCCGCTGCCATCGAGGCCCTCCTGCAGGCGGAATCAGACGTCCTGGACATGAACCGGGCGGCAGAGGCTCGACTTGACGCAAAGCAAGTGGATGCCGCTCTCATCGACGCCTTCCTGCAGGCGTAACTGGAAGTCCTGGACTTGAACCGGGCGGCGGAGGCTCGACTCGACGCGGAGCGCGCGGATGCCGCTGCCATCGAGGCCCTCCTGCAGGCAGAACCGGACGTCCTCGACTTGAACCGGGTTGTGCTCTCGTCCGTGCAGAGCACCCGCACACTCCGCTTGAACGAGTAGCTGGAGGCCGAGGACAACCACGGTGCGGAGACACACGTCGGCAGCGACGGCTGGTTCGCGCCGGCAGCCAAAGACGACGAGGCCGTCTCTTTCCGCGAGCAGTGATAGTTTTTCTTTATGTTGTTATTGTTATGGATCTTTTGCTGTGTAAAAACATAATATTTGTTATGCAAGTCGCCTGACTAGAGTCAGTCTACCATTTCAGGCGGTTGGATGAATATCCTACATCTCCTAACCCTTCTTTCCTTCTTCCTCACCTCTTCTTCTTCCCCAACAGACCACCGCACGGGCCGTACGGATACTCCCCAACATGCGGTTGGATAAACATACACTATGAACGAAAATTATGTGTCAGTGATAGGATGGCTGAGTTTGGTTTGTTCACATGCGACATCACGTGTCAATGAGGGTGCGTTCCCTTGGTTGGGTTTGCGGCGTGCAGGAGCGACTGTGTGAGGGTGCGGTGCGACCGCGGCGTGCAGGAGCGACCGTGTGAGGGTGCGGTGCGACCGCCACAGCCGTGCGCAAGTGTACCTCCTTCTCATTTTGAAAACTTTAGGCAAGCTTGGCAAAAATGTGTGGCGAAGTTTGGCAATGCAAGGCCTAGACCCAAACAGGATAAGTACGTACATACTAGGAGTACTAGTATTAAAAAAGAAAGGCGGGGTTTTCCTTCGATACAAATCCTCGTTTCATGTGTCAATTAATGCTTATTTTTTCTCAAAAGACCAAAGAGCTAACCATCTCACTCCTCATCGCTTGATTAATGCAGCGCCATGCAAACGAACCTTCTCACTTCCGCATGCATGCAGGGGATATTAATGTCCTTGGTTGCTAATCCCATCAATTTTTCCTCGATTAGTGTTAGTGGCCCTTTGCAAATTGTAATTTTTGATATACTGGCCTTGTGTACAAAAAATGGAGGTAGTAACTATATTTGAATTCCTTGCCCATTGCGGTGACGTCGACGATTTTTTTTTGTGGTTTGGCGAAGTGCGTCCGATGAAGAACACCATTGAGGGATATCACGGTAAGTCGTTCGCAAGTGCCGCCTGCAAGCCGAGACAACCGCCTTATTTGCATCCAGGAAGTCCTTTACTAGTACTACTACTAGGAGTACTAGTGCGGTGAGATGGTTTCTCGAAGAAGACGATGGAGAAGCGAAGTCAGCGAAGAGTGGAATGATGGTTGCTTCGTCCGTGCTTTGTGATTTGACGCCTCACTGCTTTGTGATTTGTGATAGAAGGGACAGGGGAGTAGACTCTGTGCTCTATACTGTACTACATGCGTCCAAGCATGGGAGAAAGAGGAGAGACGTTGCATTTTTCTATTCCTTCAATCAATCAATCAGGGAGCTTCGGTTCCATCTTTTTGGCTTTGGCAACACCGTCCACAATGGTTCCCACGATGCCAAAAGCTATTTTCACATTTGGCTACACATTGTGGATGCCCTTAACCGTACCACTTGGTTTTGCTCCTGTGTGCTATCTATACAAATCTCAATTAATTTTTTTTGACTATATACTGCAAGGTAATAGCCTCACGGTCCTTTATTAAACCACAGAGCCAAAGTAATACAAAGTTACAAAGTTAAGATAGGGGAGGAGAGAATAATACTTACAAAAGAATTGATTAGGGTAAGGCAGCTATCCAAGAGATTAATATATTCCTATATTTACATTTGATTCTCTGAGCTAAAAGGGAGATGTCATGCACAAAATTTCTCCTCCATGCCCTGAAAGAAGGTGGTTCATTCCTGAAGATCTTCCCATTTCTTTGTGTCCAAATATTCCAAGTGGCAGTGAAGACTATTGTCGGTGTCAAAACTGGCGGATCTCGGTTAGGGGGTCCCGAACTGTGCGTCTAGGCGGATGGTAACAGGAGACAAGGGACACGATGTTTTTACCCAGGTTCGGGCCCTCTCGATGGAGGTAAAACCCTACTCCCGCTTGATTAATATTGATGATATGGGTAGTACAAGAGTGGATCTACCACGAGATCAGAGAGGCTAAACCCTAGAAGCTAGCCTATGGTATGATTGTTGTTCGTCCTACAGACTAAAACTCTCCGGTTTATATAGACATCGGAGAGGGCTAGGGTTACACAGAGTCGGTTACAATGGGAGGAGATCTTCATATCGTATCGCCAAGCTTGCCTTCCACGCCAAGGAAAGTCCCATCCGGACACGGGACGGAGTCTTCAATCTTGTATCTTCATAGTCCGGGAGTCCGGCCAAAGGTCATAGTCCGGCCATACGGACACCCCCTAATCCAGGACTCCCTCAGTAGCCCCTGAACCAGGCTTCAATGAAGACGAGTCCGGCGCACAAATTGTCTTCGGCATTGCAAGACGGGTTCCTCCTCCGAATACTTCATAGAAGATGTTTGAACACAAGGATAGTGTCCGGCTCTGCAAAATAAGTTCCACATACCACCGTAGAGAGAATAATATTTGCACCAATCTAATATGCTGACGTATTCCACAGCATGACATCACGCCACGGCCAAGCCTTTATTCGAATCATTTTACTGTTCCACCTCAGCGTGTTTAGCGAGGCGGTTTCCTTGGCACGTCTTGTCAAAGCAGAGATCATGTCCCCTTATTCCGGGATTCTCATCAATACGGGCGTGGGTTACCCAACCGCGCCATCAACCGCGGCGCTTGGGAGATAAGCGGATTTTATTAGGCCGGTGGGGGCTCGTAGTTTCAGCCGCCCATATAAGGGGATAAGAATCTACCCTTTCCATTTACGCCTTCTTCCTCCTTTGCTTATTCGTCCCTGCGCGCTCGAGCTCCAACGCCCAATCCCGCACTTCCCACCTCAACCTTCTCCAATCATGTCGGCAGCGGGAGGTAGATGGATGGCCTCCTCCGTCACGGAGGGGCAAATCAAAAAGCTAAGGAAGGCCGGATACCTGTCTAATGACATCGCACACCGGCTTCCAAATGTGGGGCAACTCATCCCCACCCCCAGGCCCCATGAGAGGGTTGTTTTTCTTCCCCATTTCCTCCGCGGACTGGGTTTTCCTCTTCGCCCGTTCGTCCGGGGGCTCATGTTCTACTACGGCCTAGACTTCCTCAATCTGGCCCCGAACTTCATCCTCAACATCTCGGTGTTCATCGTCGTATGCGAGGCCTTCATCCGCATCCAGCCTCACTTTGGCCTATGGCTGAAGATCTTCAGCGTCAAGCCGAAGGTCGTGGGTGGCCGCCAAGCGGAGTGCGAACGTGCCATGGTGGGCAAGTGTCGGAGTAATGGGCCACGGGTAGGCTAACCCGAGCCCCAGAACCTTTCATAAACATCGGGGCAGACTGCGCCCCTCAAGACCCCACGATGAAGAGCCGCCTCCTGGGAGTCGGCAACAACCGTACCTCATGGCCGAGTCCCAAGGGCGACTTCGAGTTAAGCCGACTCTTGGCTAACGGCTTCGAGTTAAGCCGACTCTTGGCTGGCGACTCTAAGATAAGACAACTATGGGAGTCGGCCCACGACTCCAACCATCTCCTGCCTTCGCCACGATGGACGGGGTGGGGTACGGTCATTGCGTGGCCGTCTCTACCCTGCCTATGAGGGGTTGGCAAGGCTACAATGCACCATATCGCTGGAGATCTCCATCGTGGCGCGGCACTGTTGCCATGCCTGCCCTGACCTCAGCCTCAGTGGGCGGTGCACTGTGCCCACGATGGCCTACCTGTACGGCCCAGAGACGGCGGGACCCGCCCGTCAACGGGAGAACAGAAGACGGCGAGAGCGTCCCGAAGACGGACCTGTGGGAGTCGGCCCCCCGGAGTCGGCCGACCCTCCCACGGGCCCCGCACGCCATTAACCAGACAAGACGAGGAATGGCGACAGTGATCTTCCGCCAGACAGCAACACTGTTGCCATGACCCCATGACCAAGCCAGCGTCATCAGAAGCACTGCTATAGTACTAGGCCTGTCGGCGGGGCCCGCCAGTCGGCGGGCCCCAGCAGTCAGCGGAGAAGACGGCAGCCTGAGAGACAGACGGCTGGGACCCGCGCCCATCCGGATTACCATTGTATCCCTGGGGGCAGGCCTATATAAGCCCCCCGGGTCACCCATGCAAGGGGGATAGCTTCTTGAGTATTAGACCCCATCATATAGGAAGGAGGGACCTAGCCTTGCCTTCTCCTACCTCCAGAGAACAGCTCTAGGAGCAACTTTGTATTCACTTTGCCAGAGTGATCATGCGGAGACCCCACAGAGCAGCAGTAGGGGTGTTATCTCCTCGGAGAGCCCTGAAGCTGGGTAAGATCCGCCGGCGTGCATGTCTTCGCCTCATCCCGCTTCCGGGCACTGGCGACGTTCTACTCGCTCCCACCATGATAAGACATCCTTTGGCATATGTCGCACCCAACCCCCGAGATTTGGCGCCCACCGTGGGGCGAGGTGCACCGTCGTCCGGAGACCTGCTCTAGACGAGAACCCTATTCCTCCCTGGCGAGCACAGCCAGCTCGGCACGCCAGACGAAGTCTGCGCCGATGCTTTGCATGATGATGAGATCGCCTGCGGGGCCAGCTGCCTCGCTGAACTTATCGGCAAGGTTCGCCTCTTTGACGAGCCTGCATCCGACGCAGGCACGAGCGGCCCCGAGAGCCTCCTCGCGGGCCTCCTTGACCAACTCCACGTCGCCGGCGAGCCCGCCGTGGAGCTGGAGTCCATAGGCTCCACTGACCCGATGCTGGTCGACTCCGATACCGCATCGCTTGACGCGTTCCCCACCAACGTGGTGGTCTACGACAAGCCGCTCCCTTGTGCGGAGAGCGGTGGAAGCACCATCACGAAGGTCCTCGTCCTCGATCACGGCGAGCATTCCGGCGAGGGAGCTCGTGATCCACTCGACGCAGCTCTGCAGGACCTGACCGCGCCCATTCCGGGAGACGCCGACGCCAAGACGCTGGAGGCACGCCACCTTCAACTCGTCGAAGGCGCGAAGAAGCTGGCAAGCATGAGACGCTTGTCACAAGCCTACCAGCATGAGATGGACCGCGCTGTGGGTGGCTCGCCGGCTCCAACTGGGCCTAGCCGCCTAGGCGCGGTCCGGCAGTGTGGCGCTGCCATCGCCAACCTGTTCGGGGCCAATCGCCCCGTGTACGCCACGCCCGCGGAGAACATCCGCGCGGCCCAGGCGGCGGCGGACGAGCTCGACAACTTCGAAGGCGAAGAGCGCCGCCTGATGACGGAGCGAGTTTAGCAACTCCTCGACGTGGCTGCCGTGCAGAATGAGGCCGGCTGCCACACGGAGGCGCCGCAACGACAAAACGACGACTTGCCTCCCCGCCGAGATCAAGGCGCGATGTCTCGGACACCAACCGGCGGTGTCCGTGGAGGGAAGGACAAGGGTCCGGCTGTCAGCCACAGTCGGACTCGCATCACCATCGAGCGCGACCAAGACGGCCGCCCCAAAGCGGTAGAGCGGCGGGACGACTATATGTCTCCTCCTCCTCGCAAAGAAAGACGAGTCTCCCCGCCACCCATTGAGCATTTGACTCTCGGCGACCGCCTTGGCCGCCGAGAGGGAGTCGGAGAAAATGACGCCCGCCACCGGATCGACCGACTCCACCTATCCCTGGCGCTGGAAGAAGAGGACGAGTTGGGTCCTCCCTGTTTTGGGCCCCGCATCCGAAATGAGCCCTTCCCCAAAGGGTTCACGCTCCCCCGAGACACGCCCAAGTACACCGGCTCCGTGAAGCCGGAAGACTGGCTAGTTGACTACTCCACGGCCGTCAACATAGCAAACGGCAACAAGCGTGTTGCCGTAAAATACGTTCCACTCATGCTCCAGGGCATGGCCCAGACATGGTTGAACAACCTGAAGCCCCGCAGCATCAACAGCTGGGTCGACTTCACCGAAGCCTTTGTCCGTAACTTCACGAGCACATACAAGCGGCCTCCCAAGCCTCGCCAACTCTCCTTGTGCGTACAAGGCCCCAACGAGTCGTCTCGCGACTACCTCACGCGCTGGGCCGAGCTTCGGAACTCCTGCGAGGGCATGCACGAGGTGCAAGCTATCGAGTACTTCACCGCCGGGTGTAGAGAAGGCACCCTCCTCAAGCACAAGCTACTCTGCGACGAGCCAGAGACCCTTGACGAGGTGCTGATCATAGCAGACAAATACGCCACGGCCGACTCCTCCATGAAGGCGGAGATTCAAGTTAGTGCAACTGGCAAAGTCGCCCCTCAGGCTCCCAGAACTCCGGCTGGGGACGCCAGTCGGTGGCAACCTCAGAACAACCACAAGTGCAAAGCCCCACAGCCGGCTTCCAGCAGGCGTCAAGTTGCGGCAGTCGAAGACCAACAGCCGGAGGAGCAGCCTCCGGCCAAGCGGCAGAAAGGCGGCAAGTCCAACTGGTTGCCTGCCTTCTCCTACGAGCAGACCCTAGATGGCCCCTGCAAGTTCCACAGTGGCGCGAAGCCGTCGAACCACACCATCCGGAAATGCCACTGGCTCACCAGAATTGCCAAGGGAGATGGCCTACTCCCTCCCCCGCCTACTGGGCCACCGCCTCCACCGCCGCCCCAGCAGCCGGCTGTCAGGCCAGTCGGTGCGATACAAGACGAGTACCCAGAAGAGCACGGAGCCTATGTGGTGTTCACCAGTGTGGCTGACGATCGACGCAGCAGGCAGCAGCAGCAGCAAGAGGTGAACGCAGTCGCGTCAAGCACTCCAGAGTTCATGCACTGGTCCGACAAGCCTATCAGTTGGAGCAGAGCTGATCACCTAGAGGTGATGCCGAGTCCAGGCTCTTACGCCCTGGTCTTAGGCGCCACACTCGCTACAGATAGGCGGGCCGCTCGTTTCTCGCGAGTACTGATAGACGGAGGCAGCAGTATCAACATCCTGTACAAGGATACCATGGAGAAGTTAGGAATCAAGCAAAGACAGCTTCAGAGCAGCCGGACTGTGTTCCACGACATTGTTCCTGGCCTTTCCTGCTCGCCAATCGGCAAAATCCTGATAGACGTCCTCTTTGGGGACAAAGATCATTTCCGCCGAGAGCCAGTTTGGTTTGAAGTGGTGGACCTCGAAAGCCCGTACCATGCGTTGCTCGGCCGACCTGCTTTGGCCAAGTTCATGGCGGTCCCCCACTATGCCTACCTCAAGATGAAGATGCCGACTTCCAAGGGGATTCTAACCATAGCCGGCGACTACAGAAAGTCGTCCGCTTGCATGGCCGAAAGCAGTCGGCTGGCCGAGTCCTTGGTGATCGCAGCTGAGAAGCGGCTCCTTGATCGGGTTGTAGCGATGGCCGGCAAGCAGCCCGAGATGTCTCCCGACCCCAAGGAGTCGGAAGCAGAAGGATCGTTCAAGCCGGCCAGAGAAACTAAGAAGATACCCTTGGACCCGGAGCACCCAGAGAGGTACGCTGTCATGGGTACAAACCTTGACAGCAAATAGGAAGGCGAGCTCGTCGATTTCCTCCGTGAGAATTGAGACATCTTCGCATGGTCCCCTAAAGACATGCCAGGTGTACCGACGGAATTCGCCGAGCACAAGTTACATGTCCGGTCTGATGTGAAGCCCGTCAGGCAGCCCTTGCGCCGCTTGTCAGAAGAGAAGAGACGAGTTGTTGGAGAAGAGATAGCCCGGCTCCTGGAAACCGGCTTCATTATGGAAGTGTTTTTCCCAGAGTGGCTAGCAAACCCGATCCTGGTGGTGAAGAAGAACAAGCAGTGGCGGATGTGTATCGACTACACAAGCCTCAACAAAGCATGCCCCAAGGACCCATTCGCTCTGCCAAGAATTGATCAGGTGATAGACTCCACAGCCGGATGCGAGCTGTTGAGTTTTTTGGATGCATATTCTGGATATCACCAGATCAAACTAAACCCGTCTGACAGACTAAAGACCGCCTTCATCATGCCGTTTGGAGCCTTCTACTACCTGACCATGATGTTCGGCTTGAGGAATGCCAGCACCACCTTTCAGCGTTGCATGCAGAAGTGCCACCTCAAGCAACTCGGCAGAAACGCCCACGTCTACATGGACGATGTGGTGGTGAAGAGGGAGAAGCGCGGAACATTGCTGGAAGACCTCACAGAAACCTTTGAGAACCTGCGCCGATTCCAGATCAAGCTCAACCCTAAGAAATGTGTCTTCGGAGTACCAGCCGGCCAACTCCTTGGCTTCCTGGTCTCTGAACGCGGCATAGAGTGCAACCCTGTAAAGATCAAGGCCATCGAGAGGATGGAGGTACCCCGCCGACTGCTAGATGTGCAAAAATTCACCGGCTGCTTGGCGTCCATCAGTCATTTCCTCAGTCAGCTGGGCGAGAAGGCTCTCCCTTTGTACCAGCTCATGAAGAAGACGACCTTCTTTGTGTGGAATCCCAAGGCGGACAAAGCTTTCCTCCAGTTGAAGAAAATGTTGACTACTCCCCCTGTGCTGGCGGCTCCGACTCCTAAAGAGCCCATGCTCCTATACATTGCCGCCACCAGTCGGGTAGTCAGCACGATCATTGTAGTTGAGCGCAAGGAGGAAGGCAAGGCGCTACCTGTCCAAAGACCGGTATATTACCTGAGCGAAGTACTGTCGGCCTCCAAGCAGAACTACCCCCACTACCAGAAGATGTGCTATGGCATGCATTTTGCCGCCAAGAAATTAAAGCCTTACTTCCAGGAGCATCCAATCACTGTGGTTTGCACAGCCCCACTTGCCGAGATCATCGGAAGCCGAGATGCCTGTGGTCGAGTGGCCAAATGGGCCATCAATCTGGCTCCCTACACCATCTACTACAAGCCCCGCACCGCCATCAAGTCGCAAGCACTGGCCGACTTGCTCGTCGACTGGGCCGAGACCCAGTACCTGCCGCCAGCACCCGACTCCACCCATTGGCGGATGCATTTCGACGGCTCCAAGATGCGCACCGGCTTGGGAGCCGGCGTCGTCCTCACTTCCCCCAAAGGCGACAAGCTCAGATATGCGCTGCAGATCTACTTTGCCGCCTCCAACAACGTCGCTGAGTATGAGGCGCGCATTCACGGGCTCCGGCTCGCCAAAGAACTTGGCATTCGCCGGATCCTGTGTTATGGCGACTCCGACTTGGTGGTCCAGCAGTTATCTAGTGATTGGGACGCCAAGGACACAAACATGGCAAGCTACCGCTTCCTTGTGCAGCAACTCAATGGATACTTCGAGGGGTGCGAGTTCCTCCACGTGCCAAGGAATGACAACGACCAAGCAGACGCCTTGGCACGAATCGGCTGCACCCGCTAAGCAATACCATCTGGCGTCGCCCTTCGGCGCCTCCTCAAGCCGTCTATCAAGCCTTCACCAGAATCATACTCCATCTTTGTGTCGTCTCCACCCGAAGAAGTCGGATCCGACTCCAAGAATGCCGCAGTCGAAGCCGGCCCGGGGACTTCAGAACCCGGCCCGGGGACTACGGCGACCAGTCCGATGACTCCAGAACTCAGCCCGGGGACTACTCCAGTCGGCCCAGGGACTTCATCAATCCAGCAAGCGGCTGCGGACTCCAACCCGCCGCCTCCCAGGCCAGCCACCCTCGTCCAAGTCGCAGTACTGGTAGTCGAAGAAATAGCAGCACCCTCATGGGCACAGCCCATCCTCAGGTTCCTGGTGAGCAAAGAACTGCCAATTGATGAAACCTTGGCCCGGCAAGTACAATGCCGAGCGGCAGCCTACACCATAGTCAACAGAGAGTTGGTCAGGCGCAGTGTCACTGGTGTCTACCAGCGTTGCGTCGAGCCAGCGCAAGGCCAAGCAATTTTCAGAGACATCCATGAAGGCGAGTGTGGCCACCATGCGGCTTCAAGAGCACTCGTCGCCAAAGCCTTCCGGCACGGTTTCTTCTGGCCAACTGCCCTAGAAGAGGCCAAAGAGTTAGTACAAAAGTGCAAAGGGTGCCAGATGTTCCGCTCCAAGCCACATCAGCCGGCTTCTGCACTCAAGACTATTCCCATCGCCTGGCCCTTTGCGGTTTGGGGCCTGGACATGGTGGGACCATTCAAAACAGCGCGAGGCGGCCTAACTCACCTACTTGTCGCGGTGGACAAGTTCACCAAGTGGATATTAGTAAAGCCCATCAAGAAGTTGAATGGTCCAACTGCAGTGACTTTCATCGCCGACATCACGACTCGGTACGGCATACCGCACAACATCATCACCGACAACGGCACGAATTTCGCCAAAGGCGCCTTGGCCCGTTTCTGCGCGACTCAGGGCATCCGACTGGACTTAGCGTCTATTGCCCATCCGCAGTCAAACGGCCAGGTAGAGCGAGCAAATGGCCTCATCCTGTCTGGCATCAAGCCTCGACTGGTCAAACCACTGGAGCGTTCGGCCGGCTATTGGCTTGACGAGTTGCTAGCCGTCCTCTAGAGTCTGCGCACGACTCCAAACAAGTCAACCGGCTTCACACCCATCTTCCTCGTCTACGGTGCTGAAGCCGTCATCCCGACGGACATAGAGTTTGACTCTCCAGGAGTCACCATGTACACCGAGGAAGTAGAAGAAGCACGTCAAGACCACATCGATCTGCTGGAAGAGGGCCAGCTGTTGGCACTCAGCCGGTCCAGCATCTACCAGTAGAGCCTGCACCGATACTACAACAGGAAGGTCAGGACGAGATCTTTCCAAGAGGGCGACCTTGTGCTCCGGCTGATCCAGCGAACAGCCGGCCAGCACAAGCTGTCGGCGCCTTGGGAAGGCCCCTTCATTATCAGCAAGGTGCTGGGAAACGACTCCTAGTACCTAATCGATGCTCAGAAGCCCCGAGCATGCAAGAGGGACGACTCCGGCAAAGAGACAGAGCGCCCATGGAATGCAAACCTTCTCCGAAGATTTTACAGCTGATGCAGTATGTATCGCACTACCCTTTGTATTAAAATACCAAGACTTCACCCCCCCCGAGACGAGCTCGGGGACTGCCCTCTTTTGTTATCTGTATGATAAGAATTATGCCTTCAAGAATACTACTCTTTGTTACGCCGCTCGGCACCGGGCTCGACTGGTCGGCCCGGGGACTCGCCGCCTTGCGCTATGAAATGCTTCCTGCAGTCGGACAAGTAGTGTGTGGCGCCTAAGTCGTCTCCTGTCAGAAGATGCAGCTCGCAGAGCGACTGATTGGTAGGCAGGAGTAAGGAAGAACGGGCGCCCACACGAAAAATGGCTAAGGACCCAAAGCACAAACATAGCCTAAGACGGCTTCCAACCCCTCTCAAGCAAAGCCGACTCATGAGTAGTCAGCTAGCCGCTTTCTTCTAGCTTCTCTTAAGCAAAGCCGACTCATAAGTAGTCGGCTTGCCACTTTCTATCCAACTTGTTAAAAAGACTCTAAAATGGCCAAGTACTTGCCTTCCCAAAGTAGCCAAGCGTTTGATCCAGTGGCAGTCCGCAGAGCAGTTGTCTGACTGGCAAGGCGGCGACTAAGGGAAGGCAGCAAAGGAAAAAGCCAAAAGAGCAATGAGCAAGGAAAGATAGAATTCGGATAAATATTTACATAACATAGGCCCTTGGCCGAATCTTCAAGTAGAAGTTCAAAATACACCCCGCGGGTGGAATTGTTCGAATTAACAAAGTTCTTCAAAGACTACTAAGGCAGATAAAATGGAGGCAAGACGGCAGCCTAGGAGGCGGCATCCGGGTTCGGAGGGTCGGAGGAGACGGCGGTGTCAGGCACCGGGGCAGCCGGCTGGGCAGTCTCGGCTTGATTGTCTCCGGCGGCAGCCGCCTTCTCCGGACGCGGCTCGTTGCTGGAGGCACGGTCGAGCTGAGGCTGGTCGCCCGTTCCGTCTTCTGGCGCCTCCGTCTCACCTTTGTCCTCCGCCTCGCCTTCCTCCTCGGCGCTGGAAGCAATCACCTTCGCCGAATCCTCGTCATAAGTTGGGTTCATCCTGAACCACTCTGGCGGCGCCTCCCCACCGTCTTCAGCCCGATCAGGGACGAAGACGCTGGTGTCCACGTAGTCGGCAATCCGTGCTGCGCGCGCGACAAGGGCGTCTTCCACGGCTACCAACTCCGCCTGGGCCTCTGACCGGAACGCGGCCAACCGGTCCAGGTCCAACCCTGGATACCACACCTTGACGAATCCCAAGGCCCGGCGCGCTCCAGCACGGGCCGAGGAACCTTTCCAAGCCTCAAGACGACCAGCTACGACCTCCAGCCAGTCGGCAGTCCGACTGGCAGTGCGCAGAGCCGGCATGTCTGGCCACAGGGCGGCAATCGCCTGGGGGCCGACACGTTAAAGCCGGCGCAGCATCCGATGGGCCGGCCGCAGACGAGCCTCGATGCTCAGAAGCTGCTCATCGAGGGTCCAGGGGGCGTTGGCAGCAATCTCCGCGCCACTTGCCCTCCGTGCCTCGCGATCAGCCTCGATGGCCTGAGTGGCCGCCTGCCAGTGGCCAGGGAAGAAGTCTGCCAAGACAAAAAAGAAGCAAGCCAAAAATCAGGAATCAGCCCGGCCCATAGTCGGCAGCTTAAAGGAAACCAAGAAACTCACCGTCGACGATGTCCTCGATCTCATGGAAGCCGGAGGTCAGCTGCGCCTCCTTGTCGGTCCAGGAGGAGCGCTCGCTCTCGAACTCGGCCAGGAGGGCAGTCTCTCTCTTCTCTGCCTCCTCCTGCGCCTTCTTGAGCAGCTCCTTTTGCTCCGCTAGCTGCGCAGCCAGCAGGTCGCGCTCCGCGGCAAGTTTGTTGCACTCCTCCCCCTTGGCACGCAAGGCGGTGTTGGCCTCACCCAGCTGCTGCTGAAGAGTGGCATTGGCCTCTGAAGAATAAAAAAGAAAGACGTTAAGTCGTTAACAAAGAAAGTCGCTGAGAAGATCCGGCCCGACTGCTCAGCAGTCGTCCCGAATCTCGGGGACTACAGCCCACAGGTGCGCCAGCGCGCCCCCGCGAAGAAGAAGGAAGACTCACTCCGACTCTCCAACAAGTCGGCAGTCCACCTGCCCAGCTCCTCAACGTTGCGGTTGAAAGCAGTGACACAGAGGTTTTGGTACTCCTGCAATAAGAATTTTTAGATGAAGATAAGTATCGGAACTCGCCAGAAGGAGTTCCAAGCTGCCTACTCAGCAGCCGGCCCAAAACTCGGGGACTACACCCAGTGGGTGCGCTGGCGCGCCCCCACAGAGAAGAACAAAGAAAAGCAAAGTCAAAAATGAAGCATACCCGGACGGCTACTCGCGACGCCAGATGCGCCTTGGTGCAGCTCTGGATGGCGTCGCCCTCGGCTCGCAGCTTCGCCTGAACGTCCAGAAGCGCCAGGTTCAACGGGTCCGTGCCGCCTCCTCGCACCCACCCAACAGGCGCGGTGCTCGTGGCCTCAGCGTCTGGGATGGCCGAGCTGGCGGCGCCTGTCTCCAACGGGCATGGCGCTGAAGTCGCCTTCTCGAGGCGGCGGCACGCTGGCGAGGCGACTTGAAGGAGCAGCCTCGTCTCAGACTTGTCCGCAGTCGGCGGTGCCGGCGGGTCCGCCGGCTGTTTACCTCACGCGCTCACAGGCGGCGGCGGAGGCGGCGGAGGTGGCGCGGCCGCGTCCGACATGGAGCCATCGCCGCTCTCCCTCTCCATGACGGGGTGCTCGCTGCCGGCTTCCCCAGTCTACCCCGTGAACTCCGGGGGCGGTGGCGCGGAGTTTAGCGGAATGACAAGCAGTGCCGACTGGCGGTGCGCGGCCTCCTCAGCTAGCCGCCTTGCCGTAACGGCGGCTTTGGCCTCGTCCAGTTTCTTCTGGGCGGAGGCAGCGCCTTCTCGGCCTCCGCCTTCTCCAGGCGGGCGGCTTCATCCTCGTCGCGCTTCTCCCGCGCGTTCCGCTCCGTCGCCTCCCGGAGGTCGGCGGCGGGATCAATCCACCGAGTAGTGGCGGACGTCTCTGCCAACCCCATGACGGAGGCGGCGGCGACCCTCTCAAAGGTGAGGGGAGCCCTGAAGCAATGAGGGCGTGTAAAAGATTTGGACAAATTCACAAGTAGAAGATAAGACAAGGGCGGAGGCACTTACGCGGAGACCAGCGGCGGCTTCTTCACTTCCTTACGGAAGCGGTTGGCCTTCGCGAGCGCCTCTTCCCGCTTGGTCGCCGCGGCCGCCCCCTTGAACTTCTTCGACCGGCCACCAAGCAAGCTCGGCCCGGCCCGACGCCTCTTCGCGCCGCCTTGACCATCCAAGCCGGCGGAGGAGCCCGCACCCGGATGGACAACCCTTGGCTAGCGGCGCGAGACGACTTCCCCCTCGGCGTCGTCATCAGGCCAGTCGGCAAAAGTGGCCGACGGCCTGAAGCCTCCTCCTCCTCCTCCTTTGCCTCCTTCGGCGTCGGCCTCCATCGCCGCCGCCCCCAAGTCAGGGTCGTGGACGTCGCTCTCCGCCCGATCGGAGACGAACTGACGGGTCGGGCCTGTGTGCCGGCTGAGGGCTGGATGAGGGGGTTTTGACTCAAGAAAAACCAAAAAGATCAAAAGTCGGATTCGGCTGCAAAAGAAGACAGAAGAAAAAGAAAGACAACTTATCGCAGGCGGGGGGTTGGCACGTGAGTACGGCTCCTTGCCGAACTGCCAATCCGCCGCTAGACCGCAGTTCACAATGTAGTTCACCGTGTCCGCCACCTCCGCGTGGGGCATGTCCTTGGAGCACATCCGACTCGGGTCTTGGTGGCCGCTCATCTGACAGATCAGATGAGGACGGCCTTGGAGCGGGAGGACTCGGCGCGCCACGAAGGCGGCCAGCAGGTCGGCCCCGGCCAGACCCTCCAACTGCGTCAGAACTCAGAGTCGCGCGACGGCGGCAGCTCCGGCGGGAGTTAGCGTCTTGACTCAGTGGGACCAGCTAGGGAGCCTCCCAGCCGGTGCGCCGGCTTCATAAGGTGGCAGATTGACCCAGTCGCCGTCTGGGGCGATGTTCTTCACGTAGAAGTACGACCGCTGCCACATTTTCACCGACTTGATCCGCGGAATGGCGGGAAAAGGGTTGTCGGCCGTCGATCTCCGCATCGCGATGAAGGCTCCGCACTGGGCCGGCACGCCGGCGACATGCGTGCCGAGTTTGGACTGGAAGAATTCCCCCGACAGCTCGATGGTGGGGAGGACGCCAAGGAAGCCTTCGCACAGGATGGCAAAGGCAGCCAGCAGCACCACCGTGTTCGGGGTGAGGTGGTGCGGCTGGAGCCCGTGGAACTCCAAGAAGGAGCGGAAGAAGCCGCTCACCGGCAGCCCCAAGCCGCGCGTAAGGTGCGAGCGGAACACGACCCGCTCGCCCTCCTCCGACGCCGGCACTATTTCCCTCTCCGGCGCGGCACGGGCTCGCACTATGTCCATGCCGGGGAGGCGGCGCGTCCTGGGAAGAAACTCGATGTGGTAGTCGTCCACCTCAGAGCCGTCCCATATGCCGGAGTGCACGGGGGGAGGTGCGGCGGCGGAGGAAGAGCTCATCGTCGCAAGCGTGGCGTGGTTCGGTGCGGCGGCAGCAAGAGGAAGAAGAAGCGAGAAGGAAGCAAGGGGAGTAGGGGAGATGGGCGCACGTGCTTCGACGCTCCCTTCCTCCCGCCTACTTATAGGCTCATGGGCTGAGAAGCCGATGGGGCGGGCATGGGATTAACTGCGCCCCGGCCCCCATGCCCCCCACGATTTACCACACGCAGTAACTGCATGCAGTTACGGCGTGGGAAACCCAACCGTTCGCACGGCCGCAGCAAATCCGCTCACGTGCCGAGGCACGGTAGTGGCGGGCCCCGCCTGAGGTCCTGTCCCGTCGCGCGCGTGGGTGGGCAGACTGACCCCGCCACGTGGCGCCACACGACGGACCCGCAATGGGCGGCTGCCCGGAAGCTTATCAGGCACGCCGCCTGGACCCCGCCGCGAAGTTCAAACTCTCCAAGAGGCAAGACGGCTTTCTGCGAGTTCGACTCCAGCTAGTCGGCCTGGAGGAAGACGGCGAGCGAGGCCGAGATTCCACTCCCAGAGAGATGAAACTTTTGAGGCTCCCCGACACGTCTCCCGCGGCGTCTCACCAGCTTCGGGGACTACTATCGAAGTAATGGGCCACGGGTAGGCTAACCCGAGCCCCAGAACCTTTCATAAACATCGGGGCAGACTGCGCCCCTCAAGACCCCACGATGAAGAGCCGCCTCTTGGGAGTCGGCAGCAACCGTCCCTCACGGCCGAGTCCCAGTGGCGACTTCGAGTTAAGTCGACTCTTGGCTAACGGCTTCGAGTTAAGCTGACTCTTGGCTGGCGACTCCAAGATAAGACGACTATGGGAGTCGGCCCACGACTCCAACCATCTCCTGCCTTCGCCACGATGGACGGGGCGGGGTACGGTCATTGTGTGGCCGTCTCTACCCTGCCTACGAGGGGCTGGCATGGCTACAGTGCGCCGTATCGCTGGAGATCTCCATCGTGGCGCAGCACTGTTGCCATGCCTGCCCTGACCTCAGCCTCAGTGGGCGGCGCACTGTGCCCACGACGGCCTACCTGTACGGCCCGGAGATGGCAGGACCCGCCCGTCAACGGGAGAACAGAAGACGGCGAGAACGCCCCGAAGATGGACCCGTGGGAGTCAGCCCCCCGGAGTCGACCAGCCCTCCCACGGGCCCCGCACGCCATTAACCAGACAAGACAGGGAATGGCGACAGTGATCGTTCGCCAGACGGCGGCACTGTTTCCATGACCCCATGACCAAGCCAGCGTCATCAGAAGCACTGCTATAGTACCAGGCCTGTCGGTGGGGCCCGCCAATCGGCGAGCCCCAGCAGTCGGCGGAGAAGACGGTAGCCTGAGAGATAGACGGCTGGGACCCGTGCCCAGCCGGATTACCATTGTATCCCTGGGGGGGCAGGCCTATATAAGCCCCCTGGGGCACCCATGCAAGGGGGATAGCTTCTTGAGTATTAGACCCGATCATATAGGAAGGAGGGAGCTAGCCTTGCCTTCTCCTACCTGCAGAGAACAGCTCTAGGAGCAACCTTGTATTCACTTTGCCATAGTGATCATGCGGAGACCCCGCAGAGCAGCAGTAGGGGTGTTATCTCCTCGGAGAGCCCTGAAGCTGGGTAAGATCCGCCGGCATGCATGTCTTCGCCTCATCCCGCTTCCGGGCACCGGCAATGTTCTACTCGCTCCCACCATGATAAGCCATCCTTTGGCATATGTCGCACCCAACCCCCGACAGCAAGATAGCCAATGTTACATGGCTCGAGGGCGCCTTCATAGAGACCATCAAAGGGTGGCAATCGGGGTGGTTCTATATCACTGAGCCGCGTGACCCTGAATGGGCAGCGGCCCCCGATTTCTGATCTGGTATCCCCACACGGCTCACATCTTGGAAAGAGACGGGCCTGTTGTGGGGTAATTCGGCGAAAGTGACCGGGACTTCAAACCTGCATCAAAGACCTGATCGGCAGGAAGGTTAAACTTGTCACCGTAGTCCAGGTCATGCTCTTCCGTCGGATTCTCCTGTGTCAACGCCGGGCTTTGATCTTGTGGGAGTTCGACCCGGCCTAGCACCAGACTCTGTCCCGGCTCTTTGACACAAAGCACGACGATGCCTGGAAGGTGCTATTCAAGAGCTACGAGGTCTCCCCTCCCATCACCGAGGATCGCGGATTCTGCGCCAAGCGCCAAGCCAGCACGGTGAGCTTAATTTTCCCTTTACGGGGTATTTTTTTTCATAGATTTGATTCTATGCGGGATCTAAACCCCCATCTCTTTAACAGGACTGGCAGAAGAAGGCCGGACAGATCAATTGTCCGGCTCCCTTGCCCGAAGACCTAGCGGACGCTCGCTTGACGAAGCTGCTGGTTACGGCACCTCACGTGGTGCCGGAGAAGAAGGCCAAGAAGAAGGTCACGGGGACTCGAAAGAGTTCCCGGTGCCTGGTGGTGTCAGATTCATCGCCTGACAACCCCGAAGCACCCTCCGCCTCTGAGGACGAGGAGGAAGAAGAAGAAGCCTCTCCCCCTCCAACGGGGGAAGGAAAGAAAAGGAAAGCCGCCCCAACTGGGGAGGCCGGAGGGTCCAAGAAGGGGAGAACCCTCCTTCAGGACTACAACTCCGATGCCGAAGACGGCGGGGAGGAATGGCCATCCAGGGTCAAGCCCCTGGCAAAATCATAAGCATCCGGATATCCGAATAACTTATGGCGCTCCTCCATTATTTGGCATTTTCTGACGCCAAATTTGATCATGTAGTCCGCCCAAGGCTCAGCTCGACGATTCGACGAGCGGATCCTTGGATTCGTCGGATGTGAATAGTGCTTCACTTCCGACGGCCTCCTCCCCTCTCCCTACAGACGACGCCGAGGTGGAGTCCTGAAAGGGACTAAACCAGGAGGAGGTGGTCCTGGAGGCGCCGCAAGGTGACCTCCCGGACTCCAGGCCCAAAGGGGGTAAAGCCCCGGAGGGATCCAAGTCCGGCTCTAGGCCGGACACTGCTCCGGAACCATCAACGGTTCCAGAGACCGGTAGGCAGCGCCTTCGCAAGAAGGGCACGCCTACTACGCCGGTGGCCTCTGTCCAACCGGAGGCACCGGATGATTTGCTGGAGGCGCTTAACGGTGCCTCCATCGACGAGGAGCACCGCATTGTTATGGGTGCGGTGATCCAAAAGGTTCAGTCCGCCAAGAGCGGGCTAACCGAAGCTTGTACGAGCCTTCTAACAGGCTTTGAGGTAAGTATTCAAAACATATAAAAATGTTACCACATAGACAGTAGCCCCTGATGCTCAGTTTGGTGTTCGGAAAGAAAAGCCGAGCTGAGGATCTAAAAAGATATACGCAGGAGTCTAACATAAATATGTCAATATGGGAATGCAGGCTGCGCTGCTGACCTCTGCCGCACTGACTGTGGAGGTCAATGCATTGAAGGAGAGCCTCGAGCGGTCCGAGAACGAGCTCGGCCGTGCCAAGAAGCAGCTCGAGGACAAGGAGGGTATGTAGTACCGCATGTAAATGTATATAGAAATACTTGGTTGCAAATAATGACAGGACCAACGTAAATGTTGCAGGGGCCACGGCCGAGGTGGCGACCCTGAAGGAAGCGGTGTCCAAAGCCGAAAATAGTGCGGCTTTGGAGCGCACCAAGCGAGAGAAGCAGGAGGCGCGGGTGGCGGAGGTGCGGCAAGAGCTCCAGGCTCTCGTGGAAAAACGCGAGAGTTTGGAGCGTGACTCGAAGACTCGAGAGTCCGAGCTTGCCTTGGCTCTTGAGAGTGCCAAGACCGCTAAGGCCGAAGCCCAGAAGGCCCTCCAGGAGATCGAGGCCATGAAGAAGATAGCGGCGGGTAAGGCATTCTTTATGCAAAGCAAGAATATAAAAGTAAATTATCTGTTACTTACCCGAATCCGGAGCTCTCCAGGAGCGTTCGCTGATCTGCCCCGTAGTGTGTCTGATGCTGCCGCATTCTACCGAGCCAAGGAGGGGAGCTCGACGGAAAAGGTGTTCTGGTCTCAATATGCTGAGGCCGGACATCCGGTGCCCCTGAGCGACCAGCTGAAGCAGCTGGTCGAACTCCACAAGGTGGCCGAACAGGCCATGAAGGGCCTCATAGTTCGGCTGTGGCCTAGAGAAGCCATGCCTGGGAGTTACTTCGGTCTGGTGCGGTGGCTGGTGGATGCATGTCCATGGATTGAAGTCATCAAGCGCTCCGTCTGTATCGAAGGTGCCCGTAGGGCCCTTGCCCGTGCTAAAGTGCACTGAGGCAAGCTGGACGCTGAGAAGCTTTTGACGGATGCGCCACCGCCGGGCAAGGAGTATCGCACGCCCAAGATGTATTATAAGGGCGTCTTGAAGGGTGCCCGCCTTATAGCGGACGAATGCTCCAAAGATGTAATTTTTGAGTAGACTCGCATCTGTTATCTTGTACGCTGAAAACTATGTTCATATGCGTTAAGCAACGCTTTGTTAATTTAAAATATTACCTTCTGTGCGGCCGTTTATCAAATCTGAGAGATGCAAGTCGTCGACTTCTACCCCCATGCCATGAGTGCTGGGGTGTTCGGGATAAACCTGAGCGCTCTTGTTCCCATTCTTGGGTCCATCTGGGGAGGCGCTCAGCACAATGAACCAGGCCATCGGACTTATAATGCTTTATCACTCTCGCTTAGCCATAGAATTCTATAATTTTAAATTTCGGTGAAGCCCCTAGTATTCGGAAGACCGATTTCGGGGCGCTATCCACGCCTAGGCCGGATAAGTCTGGCTCCTCGCTCTAAGCGGCATAAGTCTTTAAGGACTCGAAAAACCTCGTGAATAGCGACCGGTCTCTCGCACTATCATGACGGTCAGTTTTAGCTTTCTCTACTGAGGTGTTAACCCAGCTCAACTAGGGCACAATCTCAGTAGTTCTCCCAGCGCTACCTTAGACAACATTGCAGAACGTAAGGTACCAAAACATGGGAGCCTGGCAAACCCAACTATTGACCCAACACATGATTCGGAGCCGATGCATATAGTGCTATAAGTTCGGGGTGCCGCACTCGTGAGAGTGTTCGGTCTTCTCACACCATGTTATGGGGTGCTTAAGCCCCTGGTGTATTGGCCGTACCAAAGTGTACGGTTGCATAATGTCATGACTGAGCATATTTGTATAAAAAATAGATGAGTACAATAATAGATAAGAGCTATGTATTATTTATTAAAAAAGGGCTGCTATGAAAGCAGAACGATACAAATAGTGCGATAAGCAACATATGGGATTATTTGACATGTCCCCCTCCAGGGGAAAGCTGCGGGACTTTAAGTAAAACAGGTATTAAGCTCGTTATAGAGACCACCTGGACATTTGACGCGGCTTGTTCTCTCCCTGGATGTTGCATCGTGTGTTCGACGAGTGTATTGCCGGACAGGCCTTCTGAATAGTTGGGTCCTAAAAGTATATAAAAAGGAAACGGTGGAATAGGGAGCCCCTTAGTGCGGTTGAGCCGCATTCTGGGCGTGCCGTAGTTGTGCCCCTCCCCTTATGCCCATGGTATTTCTAAGGCGTAATTATGTATGCGTGGTACCGATATCACCATCTGGCGAGGGCTGGGGTTGGGGCCGCACTGCTATGCTTGCTCGGAACATGCCAGTCGGCTTTGTTGTAGGTTACTTCGGGCTCGCTTGACGTTATCCGGACGTTTAACACCTGGATTGGAGAATTGCCTTGAGAGGCTACTCTGTACTTCCGCCACCAGGGCCGCCGTGTGCTCCTCCATTCGGAGAGAGTGTTTGGTGTTTCCATTTACCGTGATGACTCTGCGAGGGCGTGGCATCTTGAGCTTGAGATATGCATAGTGCGGCACCGCATTGAATTTTGCAAATGCGGTTCGTCCGAGCAGGGCGTGATAGCCACTGCGGAATGGGACTATGTCGAAGATTAACTCTTCGCTTCGGAAATTATCCGGGGATCCGAAGACCACTTCGAGTGTAACCGAGCCTGTACAACTGGCTTCTACACCTGGTATGACGCCTTTAAAGGTTGTCTTTGTGGGTTTAATCCTTGAGGGATCGATACCCATTTTTCGCACTGTATCCTGATAAAGCAGGTTCAGGCTGCTGCCGCCGTCCATTAGGACTCTGGTGAGGTGAAATCCATCGATAACTGGGTCTAGGACCAATGCGGCGAATCTGCCGTGACGGATGCTAGTGGGGTGGTCCCTTCGATCAAAAGTGATCGGGCAGGAGGACCATGGGTTGAACTTTGGGGCGACTGGCTCCAACGCATAGACGTCCTTGAGAGCACGCTTCTGCTCCCTTTTGGGGATGTGGGTTGCGTATATCATGTTCACCATCCGCACTTGCGGGGGGAATCCCTTCCGTCCTCTGTTGTTCGGCGGCCGGGGCTCCTCCTCGTCATCGCTATGCAGCCCCTTGTCTCTGGTTTTGGCACTTAGCTTGCCTGCCTGCTTGAACACCCAACAATCCCTGTTGGTGTGGTTGGCTGGTTGTTCGGGGGTGCCGTGTATCTGGCATGAGCGATCGAGTATCTGGTCTAAACTGGATGGGCCCGGAGGGTTTCTTTTGAATGGCTTCTTCCGCTGACCGGGTTTAGAGCCTCTGAATCCGGCATTGACTGCTGTATCCTCAGTATTGTCGCCGTTAATGCGGCGCTTGTGCTTGTTGCGACGTGATCTGCCATTGTTGTCGTTGGTGTCCGAATTGCTAGGGCTCTTGGTTATGTTATTGCTATGAGCTAGCCAGCTTTCTTCTCCCGCACAAAAGCGGGTCATGAGTGTCGTGAGGGCTGCCATAGATTTCGGCTTTTCCTGTCCCAGGTGTCGGGCAAGCCATTCATCTCGGATGTTGTGCCTGAAGGCTGCAAGGGCCTCGGCGTCCGGACAGTCGACTATTTGATTTTTCTTGGTTAGGAACCGTGTCCAGAATTGTCTGGCCGATTCCTCTGGCTGCTGGATTATGTGGCTTAGGTCATCAGCATCTGGTGGTCGCACATAAGTGCCCTGGAAGTTGTCAAAGAACACAGATTCCAGGTCCTCCCAACAACTAATTGACTCTGCTAACAGGCTGTTCAGCCAATGCCGAGCTGGTCCTTTAAGCTTGAGCGGGAGGTATTTGATGGCGTGTAGATCATCACCACGGGCCATGTGAATATGAAGGAGATAATCCTCGATCCATACCGCGGGATCTGTTGTGCCATCGTATGATTCGATGTTGACGGGTTTAAAACCCTCGGGGATTTGATGATCCATTAATTCGTCTATGAAGCATAGTGGGTGTGTGGCGCCCCTATACTGGGCTATATCGTGACACAGCTCAGATGAGCTTTGTCTTCTGTGTTCGGCCTGGCCGTATTTATCATATCCGGCGTGACGGTTATCGTCACGTGAAGTGGGGCGCCCACGCGATCCGTAGATCGATCTTGTTTGCCTTGCCTTATTCTCCAATATGTCTCGCAGGTCTGTTGCGTCTCCCCGCACTCTGGTATTTTTTGAGCGGTGCCGGGGTGCGTCTTGGGTCAAGGGCCTGAAGGCCTCTCTGTCGCGGCCACGGGGTGGCCGATCGGGCGCATCATATGCTGGTGATGTAGGTTTAGTTGCTTCCTCCTCAAGTTGGGGAAGCAGCCTGCGCTTTGGGTAGCTCTTGGAGGGGTGTTCGAGTTTATACTCTTCGGCCGCCAGGACTTCGGTCCATCTGTTGGCTAGCAAGTCTTGGTCAGCTCTAAGCTGCCGCTGTTTTTTCTTGAGGCTACTTGTCGTGGCCATAAGCCTGCGTTTGAAATGCTCTTGTTCGACGGGATCCTCTGGCACGACGAATTCGTCCTTGTCGAGGCTTGCATCGTCTTCGGAGGGAGGCATATAATTGTCGTCCTCGACCTCTCTGTCGGCCGCTCTCTCATGAGGGCTGGCTCCTTCGTCCTCCTGCACTGAATCCTGTTGGAGGGGGTTGTCTTCGGCACTGTCTGGCGTGTTGTTATCTCCGGTGCCGGACTCACCGTTTTTACTTTGGCGGGATTTAGAGCGGCGCCGCTGACGTTGGCACTTGGGTTGCTTCTTGGAGGGGTCGTCCTCCATTTTTTCATCGCCATCCCCTGCTTTGGGGGTGTCCACCATGTATATGTCATATGACGAGGTGGCTTTCCAGTTCCCTATAGATGCTGGTTCTTGGTCGTCTCCTTCATCGGCGTCCATGCCATCGATGTCTTCGGAGTCGAAGTCGAGCATGTCGGTTAAATCATCGACAGTGGTTACGAAGTGGGTGGTGGGTGGGCTTCGAATTTCTTCGTCGTCCGTATCCCAACCATGCTGACCGTAATCCGGCCAGGGCTCTCCTGACAAAGAGAGAGATTCTAGTGAATTCAGGATACCGCCAAAGGGCGAGTGCTGAAAGACGTCCCTGGCGGTGAAATCCATGATCGGAGCCCAATCGGGTTCGATCGGAAGAGGTGTGGAAGATTCGGAGTTCGGAACGGAGTCCGGCACCCTGGAGTCATAGGCATCGCCAAGGACTGGGCTGGTGTTCGGATCTATCGCAGTAGGGATTGCGGCTCCTGGGGCGGCGTCCAACCATCCGTCCCCAATTGGCACGGTCAGCTCCGAGCTAATGGTCGGAGCGGGCACCTGAGCGACGCTCCGGGCGTTGTCCGGCGGCAGAGCTAAATCATGCCCACCGTGATAGTGCAGCGTGCTCGGCCGTGGCTCGAATCCGTCAAAGATCAAGTCCCCGCAGATGTCGGCCGTGTAGTTTAAACTTCCAAACCTGACCTGATGGCCAGGGGCGTAGCTTTCGATCTGCTCCAGATGGCCAAGCGAGTTGGCCCGCAGTGCAAAGCTGCCGAATACGAAGATCTGTCCGGGGAGAAAAGTCTCACCCTGGACCGCATCGTGGTTGAGGATTGAAGAAGCCATTGGGCCTAAATGTGACGACACAGAGGAACTCTCAATGAAAGCACCAATGTCGGTGTCAAAACCAGCTGATCTCGGGTAGGGGGTCCCGAACTGTGTGTCTAGGCGGATGGTAACAGGAGACAAGGGACACGATGTTTTTACCCAGGTTCGGGCCCTCTCGATGGAGGTAAAACCCTACTCCTGCTTGATTAATATTGATGATATGGGTAGTACAAGAGTGGATCTACCACGAGATCAGAGAGGCTAAACCCTAGAAGCTAGCCTATGGTATGATTGTTGTTCGTCCTACGGACTAAAACTCTCCGGTTTATAGACACCGGAGAGGGCTAGGGTTACACAGAGTCGGTGACAATGGGAGGAGATCTTCATATCGTATGGCCAAGCTTGCCTTCCACGCCAAGGAAAGTCCCATCCGGACACGGGACGGAGTCTTCAATCTTGTATCTTCATAGTCCGGGAGTCCGACCAAAGGTCATAGTCCGGCCATCTGGACACCCCCTAATCCAGGACTCCCTCAACTATCTCTGAGAAAAAAGGAAGGCCAAAGTCCTTCCTAGCTGCAGTAGCCAACTCATAAGTGGTCTGGTTAGGTTGAGGACTCCATGAGATACCCAGGTAGCTCCAGACACGCTGGCTAAAATTACAAGCAATGAAGAGATGCGCTCTATCCTCATGTGAGGCCAAGTGACAAAGAACACAAGTGTCATCCTGGATAATCCAGTGCCTCCGCTGCATCATGTCCCTAGTGTTCAGGCGATCCATCAAAAGGAGCCACCCAAAAACCTTAAGCTTCAGAGTACAAGAACATTTCCAGATCAACCTGAATATGGGGTCAACCACTGTGTCCAAAAAGCATGACAAGTAGTAAATCCTGGAAAGATAATCACCAGACTTTGAAGGCCATTTGCAGACATCCTTTTCCCCGTCTTCAAGGTTAATAAGAGGAAGCAAAGCCTGAAGAAGATTAAACTCCTCGAAGGCCTCAACAGACAGTGGCAGATAGAGGTTGTTAGTGAGATCTGATAGCTCCATCATATCCTTGACTATGAGAGAGTCATCAATCACAAAAGAGTGGAGTCTCCGAAACTGATGTTGCATGATAACCTATTGTTGCCAAGTTTCCAACGGTCAAGCCAGAATATCACCATATCCCCCTTACGAACGATTCGAACTGCCAACTTGCAAAACTTATCATATAACTTGAAAACGTCCCTCCACCAGAAAGAGCCGCATCTTTGAGTGACTTGGGGAGGCGTAGAGGCATAATAAGTGTCCCAAATAAGAGATACCCATGGCACGTCCATCTTATTAAAGAACTTAAAGAGATGCTTGATCAGCAAGGCATCATTTTGAATGCTCAAGTCCATAACCTCCAGACCACCAGAAGATTTAGGACGACATACCAAGTCCCAAGCCGCCAATGATTGCTGGGGCGTATTAAATTGATCTAAAAAATTATAGAATCAAAGATTAGTAAAAAGGAGGTGATTTTGCCGTGCGGATGGCGGGGGAGGTTTCTTATTTTCGGAGGATGTTGTCCTGGCGGTTTGCTAACATGCAGTCCCACGTGTCAGTGATTTACCATGTTGATCCGCGTCCCACATGAGGCAGAACAACGGCAGAAGCAACACGTGGTTAAGTTGAAGAAGATGAGGGAGAAGCGGATTCAGCAATGAGTGAAATGATGGTTGCTTCGTCCCTCCAACTTCTTTTTTAGCATTATTACTTCGTCCCTCCAACTTAACTGTGGGAAAGGTGCAGCTTTGTGATTTGATGCCTCATTGCTCATTACTACGCCGGCGCCATGACTGGGGTGCTTCACCCTGGCTGCTCTGCACTGTATTCCGGTATGGCAGGTGGACCCGATAGCTTGATCTCCCACATGTCGGCGAAAGGGACTAGAAGATTTACGAAAGAGAGTGCTCCACTCTTACGACGGAGGAGTAGACGACATGACGGCCCAGTGAACTGTCACTTGTACTGTATAGTACTATAGTTTTGTTGTTTTGCACGATCCATCGATAAAAACCCGATTAAACAGGAAAGGGCAGGATTTTTCCCGCGCGGTAGATGATACTGGCCATACTTTTCAAAGGCAATTTTAATGTATGCAAACTGAATAATTATAAGTAACAATATGATATCTAGTAAAACTAAAAACACATATGATTTATTGTGTTAGAGTGTAGTAGTAGTGTTGTATTGCATAGTTGTTAGATGTAACATGCGAGAACGTGTAGAGATGTAGTTTTGGAGGGCCTACAGAGAGAAAAGCGTAATACGGTCACCGAACTTCAGAATAAGCTGATTACAGTCACTATATACGTTTTGCGGTGATTATCCGGTCACTTGCTCACAGTTCAGCATAGGATTGCACTCTGTTGACCAGCCAAATAGTCTGTGTGGCACCATGTTGACTAGTTAAATTTACCACGTTCCTTGTGGGTCCCACCTATCAGTTTGCATAGGGAAAAGGTCAAATAAACACAAATTTACGCAGGCGCGACTAGGCTCCAACCCGTGCACGGGAATCACCTGGTTGTGTATGTGTCTGTCAGGGCCTGATGTGTGCGCATGCATGTGTAGGTTGAGCACTTGAGCATGAGAGTGTGTGTTGGTCGTGTGGTGTATGGTGTGTGCATGCATGCGTGCGTGTGTGCGTGTGAGTGTTGCGTGCATGCGTGGCTGCGTGTGTATGTGTGAGTGTTGCTTGCGTGCATGGGTGCATGTGTTTGTGTGAGTGTTGCGTGGATGGAGTTCGTGTGCATGCGTGTGTGTGTGTATAATCACCACACCAGCTCCTGTGTGTTAAAATAGACGGCTCAGCATACCAATACAAGGCCACCTTGTCCGCTGTGCCCGCGGTCATGACTTCGAACCACCGTCAAAATATTTTTTTGTCGTTTGTTTTCATTCTTACTAGCAAGATGCCCGTGCGTTGCACGTAACATCAAGATGCATTTTATGACTTGTTTATCTTGTGAGAGAAAAGGATGAACGAGGGAAGGCCTTATTTGCAAATGTGGAGAGGTGTGTGGGTACCTTTTTGCAAAATTGCCATAGTTTCTTTCCTATCCGTCAGATATAAATTGGACGGCCTATATTGCAGGATGGCAGGCACACCATCATCACAACCTTTGTTTTTTTATAAGAGTGTATTTATATTTTATGTATTTTATAATAGTGTAGATGTAGAGTAGATACAAGTCGACAGGTGGGCACGATGGTAGTGAGATAATGTGATGCAACACTAGAGGTGCCACGTGGAGCATTTAACTGGTCAACTAGTCATGTCATGAGCAAATACAAAGTTGTACGGTGAGCCCGTGACTGTATAATAACCACTAAACGTAAACGATGACCGTAATGAGTGTATTATGAAGTCTAATGTATGTATCGCTTCAAATACAATGATCATCATTGCATATATCGCGAGAGAAAGATGAAACACGCGTGAATTTTCTGGGGGCTTACTTTTAGAGGACCTGGAGATAGTTTTGTGTGCATACGTGAAAGGGGCGTACAGGGGGGGTATGCGATGGAGAGAGAGATGCTCTTCGTTTCTCTTTATTATGACTAACTTTGTATATAGTATAAAAATATACAAATTCACAGTGCGGAATAACTATCATTGTGGGCACCATGCAATGCAAATTAGCGTTCGTACTCCTCCATATAACTTTGTAATGTTGTATATATGTAGAAATTCTAAAATAATTTTTGGCCACACTTTATTCAAAAGGAATGTTGTATGCGAAATAAACATGAAGAGAGGGCTTTTTAGATCAATGGGGTATGTGATGTAACATGTGTGAATGTGTAGTTGATGCATTTGGCGGGGCCTAGAGAGGTATGTGTGTGTATTACGTATTCGAGAGAGGCATGGATAGAGGGGCCGACGGGGGGGGGGCTTGGGAGAGATAGCACGAGAAATGAGAGTGGTCTAGAGAGAGAGAGACGAATATGACGTCACGGCAAGAGATTCCATTCCCTTGAGTGTGTATATGCAAGGGGGGAGGGAATAGAGGCACCAGGAGAAATTTCTGTGTGTGTGGTGTTTGTGTTGGTATGTGTGGGTGTGAGAAGATAATGAGATGTGGGGGCACAGGGTGTGTCACCGCGTGAGGTCCGGTGGGTCGAGGTGAGGCCCTTTGTTCGGTTCCGTCCTGCGCCACATTGGTCGGCCCATGACACATTTAGGAAGACCCATGGATGACTAGTCGTACAAGACAAAGATAGTAGAATTGTGAAGGACTCTGTGCCCACTGACAAAGCCGGCTAGGATTTGTAACCCTAGGTTCTCGGACTAAGGTAACCCCTTTATCTCTGATATTACTATTCATCCAACCTAACTTTAAGGGGCATCCTACATAATGCTCTGCTAGAATCATACTCGTCGACTAGGAAGAGAGGTGTGAGATAATGCGTGAGAGACAGGCGTAAAGATAATGTGCGTACATGAGACACGTAGGCAGGTCCATGTATATAGAAAGGGTCGATGAGGATTGTGCCTGTGTATGTTTGCGAGAGGAAGAGTGCTTGTGATAAAGGTTAGTGAAAACAGTTGTAAATGGTTACGAGAGGGAGGGAGGGTTATATCTATAGCATGTGTGCGAGAAAGACACCTCGGGAGAGAGTGTGTGAGCATGTGTGAGAGACCACCGATGGAGAGTGAAACTACACGTAAAAGACTGCTCTACACATTGATGAAAGATATAAATTGTATCCAAATATTAGGATGGGATCATGATATTTGCAATTCGCGTAAGGAGCGGTCATTGATCCATCAGACATCTAGATTCTATCGAATTTGAGCATGTCTATGTTATTATTCGACACAATTGATCCACATAGTTAGTATTTTGAACTCCAGACAATGCATCGCTTTACCAATCGAATATAAACATGAGTATAGTTCATGTTGTGTGTGTAAAGCACATTATACATACGAAAGTTACACAGTGGACATTTATAAATAGCTACCTATGAACTAGCATACATTTGAATTCAACCTAAGGTGGTTTAAAAAAAATCGAATTCAACATGAAGTCCATTCAATTATTTGAATTTGATATCATGGCATTTGTAAACCATACCTAAACTATGGGGGTACCAATCTTTGCTCTGATTTTGTACATAATAGCATATGTAGTCGTGTACAAAATAGATTCAAATTTAGCTCCTCCATTCCAAAATAATCGTAGTTATATGATTTTCAAGTGTCAAAATTTTAAAAGGAAGCGGATAACTTAATGAGGTTTTCAAACATACAAGGTCAAATATAAGTTGTCTATTTAGGTCAATCCTCATAGTTCAAGAGTACTCTAATCGTGAATGCTTGTGTTTCAAAATTTCGAACGAAGCGCCAAAAGAGCCTCTACTCGCCCGAAACCGCGTGAGACCAATGTTTGGTAGTACAAGGAAATTACTTTTCTAATAACTCTGATCCGTGAAACCAACCGGCCCGACGTCCAAAGGTCTAAACAGGGGTAGGTTTGTAGCTTCATCTAGACGCCACGCAACCGCCTCCGAAAAACATTCATACACAATGGTCGCCTAAGCACACATGCACGCGGCCGAAATCGCTCCCGCCCACTATTTGGGGCACCTGGGATTACCATCCTACCCCCGACCCACAGTAGGTCCGAAATTGAAGAGGGGGGAAAAGTTTGTACTTTCCCCAAATTACAAACAAGCGCGTCCCATCTTCTGTTCAAAAAAGCCAAAAACAAGCGCGTCCCAGACTGAAACATGGTTTCCCCCACCCGTCTGATTCCCCATTCGTACTCTGTGGGCGCCAAAACTACCTCTCCACCAGCTGCGAAACCCCGGTGTCCTCCGTCCGCCATCCCATCCCACCCATCAACCGCCGCCCTCCTCCATCACGCCGGAGCCGATACCCCGACATCGTCGTCGACTGCAACCTCAACCGCAACGCCCTCCACGGCTAGTAGTTGAAGCCGAGGATGAGCCGTCCATACCCGAGCCAGTTCAACCACGCCGTCCTGCGCCTCAGCGCTGCCGCTCCAACTTCGCCACCCTCCACCACACCGGAGCTATTCCTGCTATGCCGTCCTTCGCCACCTCGGATCTGCTTCCCCTCCGCCGACATACGGCCACAGCAACACAGTCAACAATTTGGCCATGGGTTCATCCAAGCCTGCACCCTCCAAAACATCGGTTTCCCCGGTAAAAAGAAGAAGATCGACGACACATGTGGAGATGACCACACCGGCAACTGAAGAAGGTACTCCTCTTCCCTTATTCGTGTAAATCTTATGTCTCAGCTTGCACGGTATTCATCCCACAGAAGACACTAGTTGACCGCTTCTTCTTGATACTAGATGTTCCTAGTAACTCGCGATGCACAAGGTTTCTCCTCATATACTATTTCACCTTAGCTAGAGGTCCGCCGCCCCCCTGAATTTCAATTTCTGGCCAGTTGATTCCCAATTAACGGAAGCATTCCCCGGCGTAACAGGCGCTAGTGCGACTATTACGCCGGGGAAGCAGCGCCTTGGTGTTTATATTAGGGGCGTGTGCAGCCTAGAGCTACTGGTGCTCGGTCTGGAGGTCGGCCGGAATTAAAGGGATGGCATGGGGGCGCTGCCAAGCACGGCGGTGGTGTGAGGTCGATGGGAGGGCGGGGCGGCGGAGGCACGGGTCTGGGCCGGTGGTCACTGGCGGTTCGAGAAAGATCGTCAACGGTGACTGGCTGGAGGTAGACAAAGTCCATCTGCCTGTTCCTTATAGATTGGACGGTTCATTAAAAAATCGACTGACCTATTTATTTTCAGTCGACTGTTATCTTAGATATGACCACATGTGGTGGTGTGTGGAGGAGTACCTGCATTTCCTGTGCTCATATATTACAAAATCATACGGAGTAGAATCTAATTTTTTTTTTGCCATGTAATGTTGTAGAGCTATCATATGTCTCCTGTCATTTATTTTTCAGCCACCTGCTATCTGCTACTTTTACAGTGCACTAGTTCTGCACACACTTCATCCATACTCTCACTATTGTGTTTCTATGCAAGGGTATTTCAGAGTCTGCCGAAAGCGAAGCAAAAAATAAAAGAGACAAGTCGTGCCAGCTTTCTACGTGGCTAGGCGCGGCACGTTGCAGCGCTTTAAAGGGTGCAGTGTCAGCAGATGGAGACGGTAAACGTTGCTATGGAGTTGATGACCTCGCTAGCAATGAACCACCATCCCAGGTGCTTGCTTTAACTTCGCGGTGTCATATGTGGTTGCATGTTCCATATGGTGTCTAGCTTGTATTCAAAAGGCCGAAGTCGGTCTTTATTAAGATAAGGAAAGATATTTTTTACACGAACCACCATCCCGTGAGCACCAGAAGACAAATAGCTAGTCAGGGCACTGGCCGAGCCAGTGACGAGCCCAGCAAAGACAGGCATCACCTGGAAGCCAACTAAAAATCCGCGATGGTGGCGAAGCAGCCCGCCTCCCACCAGGCTCTCAGGTCCTAGATGATCATGTTCACCACTCCAGCCGGATGTCTAGCTTGTATTGCTTCCAATTTGGTTAAATTGCATCTGCTTAGCTTACACATTATACCTTTGAATATGACATGCCTTTCTGTTTTTGGTACATACTAGTACATCTGTGTATTAACCATGTTCTTAAATCAAACTAATGTTCTTGTGTATCCCTCATCAATCACTTATGACAAGGCAGGCAGGCAAGGGAACTACTCCTCATTTAAAGAATGCAGCGTCAGCCTCTTGACATGATTCTCAAGAAACAGAAATGCTAGATGAAGATAGTGAACGTAGCTCTATAGTTGATTACAGCATTTCCCCTACACTAGCATCGCAGGTGCTTGCTCTAACTTGGCAGCGTGATATGTGGTTGCATGTTGCATATGGTGTCTAGATTGTAATTCTTCCAGTCTGGTTAAACTGCATGTGCTAGTCTGCTTAGCTTATACTCCTGTAAATGTGACATTATACCTGTTAATGTGACATGCCTTCCTGTATTTAGTACATAGTACATCTGTCTATTAAGCATGTCCTTACATAAAACTATTGTTTTTTTTGTATCCCGCATCAATCAATATGACGAGACACCTTTAGTATATGTAGTGCGATATTAGTTGCATCTTTCATATGATTTATAGCATGCGCTACTTCTAATTTGTTGAAATTCCATTTATGATGGGACGCTTTTAACTTGGCAGAGTCATATTGGTTGCATCTTTCATGTGGTGTCTAGCTTGCATTGCTTATTATTTGCTGGAATGGTTTCTGCTTAGTTTACACAAACAGTTGTGAACATGCCATGTCGTCCTGTTTTTCGTACATATTCCATCCTGGTATCATGTGTTTGCCTTACATCAAAGTAGTGATTGTTAGTATCATGCATGAATGAGTTCTGAAGAGAGAATTTTATTGCTTTTTCTTGTCGGTTTTACTTGACAATTCAAAATCAATAAAGCGGAAGGAAGTTAGCAAGGCAGCGGATAATGGTGCTCCTTCCAAATGGAGGGCCTCTACAGTTTCTACTCCTCCACACCCCCAAGATGATTTCCAAGACAACACATGCATAGACACTCAACAAAGCTGTGTTTATGATGAGCACGTCTCCCCTAGTGCAGCATCACTGGTGCTCCCTCTAACTTGGCACTGTTATATGTGGTTGCATGTTATGTGTGATGTCTAGCTTGTATTGCTTCTAATTTTGTTAAATTCCATCTGCTTACTTTACACATTATACTTGAATAAGACACGTGTTCCTGTTTCTAGAACATACAATATCTGTCTATCACACCATGTTCTTACATCAAATTACTACTGTTGTGTAACCTGCAACAATCACTTATCATAAGACACGTTTGACTTTGGAGTGTGATATAGGTTACATCTCACATTCTTTTCTAGCTTGCACTACTAATTTGTTGAAATGGCACTTATGACGAGACAGTTTTAACTTGGTAGAGTGATATTCGTTGCATCTTTCATATGGTGTCTAGCTTTCATTGCTTCTAATTTGTTGAAATGCCTTCTCCTTAGTTTACACATCATAAGCTGTGAATATGCAATGTTGTGAATATGCAATGGCACTAATGACGAGGGACCTCTAACATGGTAGTGTGATGTTGTTTGCATCTTGCATATGATTTATTTCTTGTACTGCTTCACATTTGTTTAAATGCCATTTATGCTGAGACACTGTTAACTTGGCAGAGCGATATTTGTAGCATCTTTCATATGGTGTCTACCTTCCATTGCATTGCTTCTAATTTGGTGAAATGTCTTCTTCTTAGTTTCACATCATAGTTCTGGTTATCTCTTCCGTCCTGTTTTTCATACATATTACATCCTCCTATCATGTGGTTGTCTAACATCAAAGTTCTGGTTATCTCTTCCGTCATGTTTTTCATACATATTACATCCTCCTATCATGTGGTTGTCTAACATCAAAGTTCAGTTCGTCTGCATCACGCATCAATTTGTTCTGAAGAACTAAATTGTTATTCGTTTTTCCTGTTGGCTTGACTTAACATGGCACAGAGAAAGAGGAAGAAATACAGAATGGCAGGGAATGAGAAGCGGATGAATCCTGCAGATTTTGCTGGTACTGATGGTGCAATAGAAGGTGAAAGTCCAGCGGAAAATTCTACAAACACGGCATCCCATGCTACACGAGCTGCAAAAAAAGGCCAAACAAAAACAAATAGCTGCCACCAAACAAGCAGAGATAGCCCTAGTTCTTGCAACACCTACCACAGTACTACCAGCTGCACGACATACTCATGCATCAACTGAGCTAGCAGCACGTTCCCAAGCTCCCTTGCCACCTGACACTACTTCCCAAGCACTCTTGACACAAGACAAGTTGGCAATATCAGATGAACCTTGTGAGCTTCAACAACAAGAAGGTAGTTGCTGGAGTCAAGTTACAGTTGCATGCTTCTTTATATGTAGTCTCACAGTTTGATGTACACTAACACTTCCTATGTTCGTTGTTGGACTAGCACCTAGGCGCAAGAGGAAACAAACATCATGGATAATGCTCGATAGGTTACTAGAGGAGGAAGAATGGAGATCTGTTTTGAGGCAGGTTTAAAAAGGCCACGTGATTGTACAGAGTCAGCCAAGTTAGTATCAGAGGCAGCGGTTGCCGTTAGGTGTCATGTACGTATCCTCCCAACATGGATTCAGTACAGGAATGACAAAGACGAAACCCAGTTCAACACCTTCCTCGACCATTTATCTGTAAGTATGGTTATGTATGGAAACTAGTAATATCGCCTTGCTTTGTCCCATACTTTCTAGGTTGCTGATAATGAGACTCCCATAATTTTCAACAGATGAGGTTCAAGTTGGATAGCCAAGATGATGCAACCAGACAAGCTTGCACCCATGTTTTCAAGTCTGCTCTGCGACAGTATCGGTATAACTTGAGGAAAACTCACTTTGAAGGCAAGGCTAACGGTGAACTTTCCCAAACATCTCCAGTGGCAAATATATCGGATGAAGACTGGAGGGGCCTTGTTAAACACTAGTCTGATCCAAAGTAGCAGGTACATTATATATATGTGATCAGATCACATGTTGAAGTCCTATTGACGCATGTGCCACACAAATCTATCTTCTTGTAGGTGAACTGTTCAAAGAACAAGGCCAACCATACGAACGTGAAATTCCAACAAACGACAGGATCTCGTAGCTATATTGCACATTGCGAGGCTCTTGTAATTAGCTGTTGTTTCACTCTTTTCGCTGTACCATATTATCGGATCTATATTGACTTGTTCGAAATGCAGAGGAAAGCCCGCAAGGACCAAAAAGTATCTGAGCCAAATGTTGTGGAAATCTTCAAGGACTGTCACACCAGCAAGAAGAAGGGCATGACTTCACCAGTCAAAGCCGCTGTTGTAAGTCCTTAATCCTCATGCCTTTTAACTACTACTTACTCTGACTTGTGCCTTGAACTGCATGGTTTGCAGCCAATGTCTATTACTCTTTTCAATTTTATACACAATTGTCTTAGCGTATCGTTGCACCTTACAAGGTTTAAATGGGAGGAGTGATGTTCCTTTAATCTTGACCCGTAATCTAGTTCCGTGCTGGACTTGCCCACACAACGTTACAATTGCCTATTTGTCTGTTCTCAGTTGTTTTGTGATATGAATGATGTCATACTATGCTTACCGTATTATAAACTTCGTCTCTTTATCCTTAGCCTCAATACAATGTGAAGAAATAGACAATACATTAGCGATGGTACATGGTCATATGTTTGGAACCTGGTTTTATTATGTACTTTGCAATAAAATACAACTAATATTTTACATGGGTTCACCAGAATAAGTTCTGTATATAGACCAAAGCTATTCTGTTTGGTTTTGCTGCCTCCTTAATATCTTCTATTCTGGTACTACTAATGTAAAACCTCAACTTTTCAATGAGCTATGGAAAAAATGGTGGAACCGCCACCTTCTGAAGGTGGCGAGGCAACTATAACCGCAATGTCAGCTCTTGCTACAGTGGGTCAGTACCTGTCCACTAACAGTGCCAAAAGCACGTTCCTGCGTAATACTGGGTTGGTTGTTAAGGCAATATCGTCCAAACTGCCTCATGACCAAGATATGCAAGCTCAAAGCAATGTTGTATCTGCGCTCCAGACACAAGTCCATTCCCTAACAGAGGCCCTTTGTGAAACAAGGAGAAACATTGCTCAATGTCATCAAGATATGCATGGTTTTGAAACCAGACTATCAGACATTTGCTATGTTGTTCAGGAGCCTAGGGGAAATGAAGGCGAGGGTTATGGTGCTCCATCGGACAATACAGCATGAAAACGTAACAGTCATGTCAAATGAACCGAGCTTCTGAACTTCTGGTGGTGCATTTATCTGCTAGACTGCTAAGTTTTATGCCAACCTTCCTTTTGTTATATAGTTGTAATTTGTTTTGGTGCGATACAAAATTTATTCTTAACGTGCAGCCACCGGCTGAATAAAACATTTGGCTCTATAGTGTAGGGTGTTCCCTATATTTGCACTAGTGGCGATCTTTGATGCCGAGTGGATGTAATCTGTGCAATCGCCTTAATAGCCTAGCGTTAGTTTCGGCCTTATTTATTTCCTAGTCTTCTTTTTCCCTGGTTTGCTAGTGGCCGCAACTACCCATGGGCCATATACGGGCCGTAGGATCCATGGGTCTCCTACGGGCCGTCGATAAATGGGCCTGTAATCGGTGGGCCTCGGGCCATCGATAAATGGGCCTGTAATCGGTGGGCCTCGGGCCATCCGATAAATGGGTCTACATGGGTCGTAATCGGGCGTAATTGGTATCGACCCAGCACGATAACGGGCCGTTAACAGGCCGTAGGACTGCAAAAGCTTAATTCTGTCACAGGCATAACGGGTCATTAATGGGCCAGAATATAGGACGGGCTGGCCAGAAACGGGCTGACTCTTGCCATGGGCTGAATTTGGCCCATTAGGGTAACAGGCCAGTAACGGGCCGACTCTTGCCATGGGGCCGAATTTGGCCCATTTGTGGAATATGCCAGTAACGGGCCGACTCTGGCCATGGGCCCAATTTGGCCCATTAGGGGAGCAGGCTAGTAACGGGCCGAAAGTAATTGAGGGCCGAAAAGGAGCCCAAGAACATATGGGCCGTCAATAGGCCGAAAGCTAACACGGGCTGGAAACGGCCCATGTAAATCACGGGTCGTTAACGGGTACAAAGAAAATTACTGTTCATTATGGGATAGAGTCACCGTGGGCCTGTAAAGGGCCAAAAGATACGAAGGCCTCATATGGGCCAAAAGACGTCGTGGGCCATACATGGGCCGAAAGTGAAATGGGCTGGTGTTATATTCGACGGCCCACATGACGTTGTTGGGCCGATTTCCTTTAGTGCCTAACGGGTCGTGAGTTAACGGGCCGTAAAATGGGCTATTTGTGAAGAGACCGTTAACATGCTTTTCATGGGCCAGCCCATTAACTTTTGACCAAGTCAAACGAGCTGGCTTTGTAAGCTAAATGGGCCAGTGGTGGGCCATGGCACGTGTCAACATATCATAGGCGCCTATCTGACCCACTAACGAGCTGACACGTGTTTCGTCCGGCCAATAAGAATTTTACACGTGGAAATTTCCCATTGGTCGGGGCTGTTAACGGGTTATCGGATCCAAAACCCGACCCGATAGCTTAACGGCGTTCCATTATAGTGGATGCCACATGTCAGTCACCCTTGACGAAAGCACTTCTGTGACACGCGATTTATTGACATGGAAGTGGACACTTCCATGATGATAATTTTGGTAATGTCATGGAACACTTCTACGACATCACAGGTATGACTATCTTGATTCTGTCATAAAGTCGTCATGGATGTACATGCATGACAGAAAACGCGACCTACTGTGACAAACACGTATCATCATGGAAGTGTATTTTTTGTAGTGGGTGTTGATGACCCCTCCTTCTCAGAAGAGCTTCCAGGCAAGCAAAACCTCCTTGATCATCCCGATACCGCCTATTCCTTCTATCTACCGCTTGCATTAGAGTAGTGTAGCTATTACTGTTTTCGGATGATCCTATTCTGCTGCATAGTCTATCTTTGTTACTACCGTTGATACCTTTACCTGCAATCCTAAATGCTTAGTACAGGATACTAGATTTCCATCAATGGCCCTACATACTTGTCCGTCTGCCATGCTATACTATCGGGCCGTGATCACTTCGAGAGGTGGTCATGGGTATATACTATATACTATTACATACTTATATTACTGTTCAGGTGTGGGGGCTGAAGGGGCAGGTGGTTCCACCCAGGTAGTGGTGGGCCTGGGTTCCCGACAGCCCCCGAGTGTTACTTTGTGGCAGAGCGATAGGGCAGGTTGAGACCACCCAAGAGAGAGGTGGGCCTGGTGCATGTCAGCGTCCGCGGTTACTTCTAAATAATTCGCCTAACAAGTTTGGATATTTGATCTGAGTTGGTCGTTGGCCATATACGCATTAACCGCCATGTGGGACAAGATATGGGCAACCAGCGTCGTAGTATCAGCCGAAGCTTTCACACGTCAGCGATTGAGTGGCGCGCGCTCGGGTGGTCCGCGTAAAGCAACTGCCTTATAGTTCAGGGTTTTACAATAGATCCCAGCCGCCCACACAACTTGCAGGAGTGCAAAGGGTGATGGGCCCAAGACCCCTCCGTGCATAGGATGTAGACCGGCATGTTGACCTCTCTGTTGGGCCTGGGTAGGGCTACGACGTGATGATCTTCTGAGGCCGGGCATGCCCCATGAAAGTGTGTGTAGCCAGAGTGATCGAGCATGTCAGGTAATGTAGTGCACCCCTGGAGGGAAGATTGATCTATTCGAATAGCCGTGTCCATGGTAACAGGACGCTTGGAATTGTATTCCGACCTCATGACAACTAGAAACAGATACTTAATAAAACACACCCATAATTAATAAAACACACCCAGATAAGTCCCAGAGAAAACACGGTGATCGCTCTCTCGTAGGGCGTCAAGGAGAGGATCATCGGGTAGGATTATGCTATACGTGATACTTGTTACTGTACTTGCTACCCTCTTCTATATGCTTCAAGATGAAGGCTGCCAGAAGCATAGTCTTCAATAGGACTAGCTTCTCCCCCTCTTATTCTGGCATTCTGTAGTTCAGTTCATAGATACTACCCCTTTCATTGATACCGATGCATAATGCAGTATAGATTTGATATCAGCCTTGCGAGTACTTTGGATAAGTACTCACGGTGGCTTTGCTTCCCCCTTTTCCCCTATACCCAGTTGCTGCAATCAGATGTTGGAGCCCAGGAACCAGACGCCACCATCAATGACTCCTACTACACCAAGGGTGCCTACTACTACGTGCAGGCCGCCGACGACCAGGAGTAGTTAGGAGGATCCCAGGCAAGAGGCATGCGACTCTTCGATCTGTATACCCATTTGTGCTAGCCAACTTATGGCACCTTATTTAACTTATGTTTGTACTCAGATATTGTTGCTTCTGCTGACTCGTTTATGATCGAGCGTTGTATTCGAACCCTCTGGCTTGTAATATGAAGTTTGTGTGACTTAATTTGTTTTTAGAGTTGTGTTGTGATATCTTCCCATGAGTCCCTGATCTTGATCATACACGTTTGCGTGTATGATTAGTGTATGATTGAATCGTGGGCGTCACAAATTGGTATCAAAGTCGACTAGTAGGAATCCCCCTTCCAAACTCGTTGGCTGAAGTTGAGTCTAGTCATTGCAAAAACTTTTACTAACGTGGGTGTGTGGCTTACGGGCCCACGTCGCCATTGGATGGTATTAGGATCTTTTATTCCTCATCTATACTCTCGGATTCTAATCTCTCTTCTATTCGGGTTAAATGAATCTGCTAACTCTAACATTAGGATCTCATGATCACATTCACCCGGAGATCTGGATTATCTGCAATTATTCCTTTGAAGTGTATTCTGAACATTATACACGCTGTCTTTTGACATCCTTAAACTTCTTTGTTTGAGATGCATTCCGCATTGCAGATCGTGCGCCGGGCCATGGCGGTCGACACGCCTGGGTTCTCGGCCATTTTGGTCAACCTCTTGACCCTTCTGGGATATCGCTGGTATCCTCAGTACACAGTGTACGAGAACTAATGCTAGTTCAACCAGGAGATGTACCACACTAAGGTTGATATTTATGGTCAGCAGAACAAGTCCACCCACGAGTTGCACAACTTTGAGGGTGTTGGAGTGACCGTTGAGAGGGCAGTCCAGGGTGTTGCCTATGTTGCTATCACATGTCTTCGTAGAGAGCATCCACGCTTGGAGGAGACTGGGTTCAGATACATCCCCTACCCACCAGCTGGGGATGATTCTATACACTACCATATTGTTTGTACCCCCTACATGAGCCGTCGTTACGACACTCGGTTTCTAGTTCGGCACATTGAGGCTCTGGATCGCACTGTTCAATCTCTGAATGTCGAGTTGTACGCCACGTGCACGCGCCACTACGACACTCTGACACATATGCGTCTAGCAGTTAGTGCAGGACAGAGATGCCACCAAGTCTTGTGTGGCTTGATGTTGGGGGTGATACCCCTGCTCGTGGACCTCTTCTTCCGTCCGGGGATCAGCTACTACACCAGAGCCGCCACGGAGCGCAGGATCGCTACTTAGCACTATTTGGCTTTTCATCACCGGCAATTGCCTGACTTTAGAGGTTTTCCTCGACATTGATGTAGCATATTGCTATGTCGTGTTGTTGTATCCCTCGACCGCGAGCTTGCGCGCTGCCTAGTTGGTCTAGACTACCTTTCCCTTTCTGAACTCGTACTTATGGTTTGTAACCGAACTTATGTATGGATCTGTATGTCGTGTTTGACTACTATATTGTATCCATTGTACTTCTTTCGTTATTCTTGTTTCATCGTTTATGATTCTTTGTCTTTGCAAATTTCTCAATGCTAAACTACCCCTATTGCATTAAGCAGGATGGTTAGACCCGCTGGTCATGGTCGTGATGGCAACGCCCCGCCACCACTCGAGTACATGGCTGGAGTGATCCTACAATTTGAGTTGAACCGCCAATTCATGGAAGGAATAATGGCTAGTTTCCTCGACCCAACTTGAACCAATAGCCAGCCCCAGTGACACTGCAAGACTTTGCACGTCTCAACCCAACCATCTACCGCAGGTCAACTTAGCCACTTGATGCTGATGATTGGCTCCGTGACATCACCTTCGAGCTAGAGTCTACTGATGTAGCCCATGCCAGCTATCTCACCTTTACTGCATACTATCTGAAGGGTCCCGTTGCTCAATGGTGGGACATCCATATGCGTTCACTACCTGCTGGAACGGTCATCACTTGGCCGGATTTCCAAGCTGCTTTCCGTGGCTGCTTCATTCCTTAGGAAATTATGGATAGGAAGAAGCGCGAGTTCCGCAACCTCACCTAAGGCAACAAGACTGAGGATGCTTATCTGCAGGTGTTTCTAGACTTATCCCGCTATGCTGAAGAGGGCATTGCAACTGAGGCTCACAAACAGGAGAAGTTTCGCGATGGCCTTCAAGCTGACATCAAGCTCGCACTTCTCGTGCATGACTTTGCTGACTTCGCCACCTTGGTGAACAAGGCCATTTAGGTCGAAACTGGTCTGTAGGAACACCAGGGCTCTCTTAGGCACAACCGTGATACGGGCTCATCCTCGGGCCCGCCCTCGCAGAAGCGCCGCATTTGGATCCCCAACAACATGTACCGTCCAAATGCACCTGCTCCAAGGCAGTCTTATGCTGCACCACGTCTGCCTCCTCCACCACCTAGACAACCAAGACTTCCAGATGCACCACCTCGAGCTCCTGCTCCCACCCCCAATGATGGGTTATGCTACAAGTGTAGTCAACCAGGTCACCTTGCCAAGAACTGCTACCAGAATCAGAATCAACTGGCACTTCTTGCAGCTGGTCGTGGAAATAATCAGTCTCGCAACAACAATGCCATGTCTTATGGTCGTGTTCATGCCAACCATGTTGATCTCATTGAAGCTCAAGACCATCCTTCTACTATGATGGGTACACTCCTCTTAAATTCAGTACCAGCAGTTATTTTATTTGATACAGGAGCATCTCATCAAATGAACTATATATTCATGGAATACCTCTACAAATTCGTCATGGTTTATCTGGATGATATCCTCGTATACTCCAAGAATAAAGAAGAACATCCTGAACATCTTCGTCTTGTTTTGGAAAAGCTTGGAGAGCATCAACTCTATCGTAAGTATTCCAAGTGTGAATTCTGGCTTCCCAAAGTAACCTATCTTGGGAATGTCATTTCCAAGGATCGTATTATCATCAACCCTGAGTGAGTTCAGGCTATTCTCGATTGGACCCCTCAGAAGAACGTCAAGCAAGTCAGAAGTTCTCTCGGACTCGCCAGCTATTGCAGTCAATTCGTCGAGAACTTATCCAAGATCGCCAAGCCCCTAACTGGTCTGCTTCGCAAAGTCGTCAAGTTCGATTGGACAAAGAAGTGCTAGGAAAGATTCCAGGCACTCAAAGACAAGTTGACTTCTTCCCTAGTGCTTGCTCCTCCAGATACTAAGAAGGAATTTGTCATTTACTGCGACGCTTCACGTCAAGGCTTAGGCTATGTCCCAATGCAAGAGCTTAGAGTGATTGCCTATGCCTGTCGTCAGTTGCGCCCTCATGAAGAGAACTATCCTGTTCATGACCTCGAGCTTGCTGTTGTCATATCTGAACTGAAATAGTGGCAACATTACCTTCTCAGTATTTTTTGCGAGATCTTCACCAACCACCAAAGCCTGAAGTATTTGTTCACTTAGCCAGACTTGAACCTCCATCAGCAGAGATGGATGGAGACTGTAGCAGATTTTGACTTGGGTATTTCCTATACACCGGGCAAGGCTAATGTAATGGTTGATGCCTTGAGCCGCAAGTCCTATTGCAACCACCTCCAGGTTCGCAAAGTTCATCCCTCGCTTGTTGAAGAATTCAGAAAGCTGAACCTCCATATTGTTCCGCCTGGTCGACTTGCTCCCTCTCCTACAAAGTTCCATGAGACGAACCTACGTGTTGTTTCCCAGGGTTCCCTTAATACCATGGTTGCTAAACTAGATCTCGTGGCCTCTATCAAAAGGCTTCAGAAGGCCGACGATGAACTCGAGAGGATTAAAGGCTATCTAGAAGAAGGAAAGTGTAAGGGCATATTTATCCCCAAGGTGTTTTGGTGATTGATGACAATGCTTTTGCGGACTAATCGTGTGCGTTGAGATTTTCAGAGATTCATCCTTTGGCACGAGACGATTCCCTCCCCTCGGTGTTTTATTCAAGATGGTGCAGCTCCTTCCTTTGTCTGTTGGTGGACTAGTTGCGTAGGAGTCACCATACTATCAAGAGGGGATCCGCTTTGGTATGGCTAGGGTGGAATCAACACGTACACATTCTTATTGCACCCGCTGTTCCTTCCCGCTTCAATGGAGCCCTCTTTCCCCCCTCTACTCTCTATGTCTGGCCCAAGCGGTAGTACCGCGGGCCTCAGCGGTAGTACCGCCGAATACATCAAGCGGGAGTACCGCTCCTTAGTGGTAGTACCACTTACTGGATTCGTCCGTAGTACCGCTGAGGCTCCGGGCCACTACCGCCTCGACTCGAGCCCTCGTTTTCTCGTGTCGGGTTCTGCGGCACTGGTCGCAGCAATATTGGCGGTAGTACCGCTCCCGAGCGGTAGTACCGCCCCTACCACCGCGGTAGTACCGCTCTGGGTCCAGGACCCTGCTTCTCTCTTATGGGCGGCAGTACCACTAGGTGGCGCGGTAGTACTGCTGGCTCAGCGGTAGTACCGCCCACCCAAGCAGTAGTACCGCTCTCTGCGGGGCTGCTTGGGGGGGTAATGGTTGGATTGTTCCCCCCACTATATAAAGGGGTATTCTTCCCCATAGTTGACCTACCTCTTCCCCCAAAAGCTCCATTGTTGCTCCAAGCTCAATTTTCGCCCGATCTCTCTCTCTAGCCAATCAAACTTGTTGATTTGCTCGGGAGTGATTGAGAAGGCCCGGATCTACACTTCCACCAAGAGAAATTTGATTCCCCCCACTAATCCCTAGTGGATATTGTTACTCTTGGGTGTTTGAGAACCCTAGACGGTTGAGGTCACCGCGGAGCCATAGTCCATTGTGGTGAAGCTTCGTGGTGTCGTTGGGAGCCTCCAATTAAGTTGTGGAGATTGCCCCAACCTTGTTTGTAAAGGTTCGGTCGCCGCCTTCAAGGGCACCAATAGTGGAATCACGACATCTCGCATTGTGTGAGGGCGTGAGGAGATTACGGTGGCCCTAGTGGCTTCTTGGGGAGCATTGTGCCTCCACACCACTCTAACGGAGACGTACTTCCCCTCAAAAGGAAGGAACTTCGGTAACACATCCTCGTCTCCATCGGCTCCACTCTTGGTTACCTCGTGCCTTTACTTGTGCAAGCTTATTTGTGTTGTATCCCTTGCTTTCTTGTGTGCTAGTTGTTGTTGCATCATATAGGATGCTCACCTAGTTGCATATCTAGACAACCTACTTTGATGCAAAGTTTAATTTGGTAAAGAAAAGTATACAAAGTGTTAGTTGCCTATTCACCCCCCCCCCCCTCTAGTCAACTATATCGATCCTTTCAATTGGTATCAGAGCCTCGTCTCTTTTTTAAGGACTTTGCCATCCGAAGAGTATGGTTGACACCACAGACGGTGTGGAGGAACACTCCAGTGTGAATCCTATCTCGTCTACGGCCAATGGGGGAACCACGATCTCTCGTGAGGAATTCGATGTGGCTTTGGACACATTGAAAACCTCCATCGACCGAGGTTGAAAGCATGTTTACTAAATTCCTAGAAGGTCTTAAACTGTCTACCTCGCCAATGAAAGTGGGTGATCCCACTAACAAGGTGATGGATGCTACCTCCAACAAGGGGGGAGCTAATAGTGAAAAGGGTCCTTCTACTAGTGGTAGAAATGGCACCGGCATCTATGCCCATGTGGAACCTCCAACTTATGGAGGACCGATTCCTTCTACTCATTTAAATCATGCCAGTCCTCCTCCTAAGATTGTGAAAAATGAGGATTCTGATTCTTGGGTGTATCGCTTCAAGCGTCATTTAAATCATGTGAATACTAATCTTTGGAGAATCATTGAAGAAGGTTTCTATCCACATGACCCAAGCAACTTCACCCCTAGAGAAGCCGTGGATAATCAATTCAATGAGAATGCTCTCTTCATCATCCAGGATGCAATTCTCCCCAAAGATCTCCCTTTTCTTCGACCCTACGCCATGGCCAAAGACGCGTGGCAGTGCGTCATGTCTCTCTATCGGGGAAGTGCAAGCATTCAACGCTCCAACTATGAAGTGGTGCAAGATGAAGCCGATGAGTTTGCTATGAAGGAATATGAAGAACCTCGTGAGCTCTTTCGGAGAGTAACCAAACTCGCGGTCTCACTCCAAGATCATGGGAGCAAGGACACGGATGACAATTGGATCAAACGCAAGTTCCTCAAGGCCATGATGCCCTACAATAAGGCCATGTCCTCCGTCATTCGTCAAAGACCGGACTTTCACTCCATGACCTCAAGTGAAGTGTTGGATGAGTTTGTTGCAATGAGCATCTTGGACAAGACCGCCGATAACGCGGTGCTCCGGTCTCAAAGGGCAAAGAAGCCTAACCTTGCCTTGAAGGCCAAGGTTATTATGGAAGAAGAGGAAGAAGAGGAAGATGAGGACAGCAACCCCGAAGATACAAAATATGATTATCATGAGCATATGGCTCTTGCTTCAAGGCAACTTTGGAGCAAGAAGAACTCAAGACCCAATTTCAACAAGAATAACTCAAGTGGCTTCAAGGGCAAGCAACGAGCAAGAACTTGTTACAATTGTGGCAATGTGAGCCACTTTGTTGCGGATTGTCCTTACGAGAAGCAGGAAGACAATGGTGGCAAGCTCATCCGAAAGGACAAAGCCAAGTCCTTCCCCAACAAGAACAACTTCACCAAGAAGACTCCTACTTGAGGGTTGGTGGTTCAAGAAGAATACCGTCAGGATGACGATGATGATGAAGAGAATGAAGCAATGGCCATGGCATCCATTGCCATTTCCACAACTCCCCGGATGTCTCTCTTCGATTCACCCAACGAGAACATCACCGCCAGTGCCTCATGGCTAAAGCCACCAACAAGGTAACCCCCAACATTAAAACCACCATCATTACTAATCCTTCCTTGACGGATTGCATTGATGAAAGTGAGGGACTAATGAAGAGATGAATGAATTTGAGTCTTTTATGAGTAAACTCAAGGGCAAATCCAAGAAGCACTTTGTTGCTCTCTTGGAACAACTTGGTGAAGCCAATGACATGATCGAGGGCTCACGAAGAAACCATCTCTAATATGGAAGGGCATAGTCGTGACTATGCCGATGAGATATCAGAGCTTTCTAATGCTCTGGAGGAAGAGCGTGTGCATCGTTTGACTCTTGAGGAGTCACACAACGAAGACCATGCTAAATTAAAGAAAGATCTTGATCATGCTCTTGTTGTCTCTCGTGTGGCAAACTCTGAGAAGGCTAAAATTGGGGTTGATCTTGCTAGAGTCAAAGAGGAGTTTGATTTACTTGACAAGGCACACAAGGCCTTGAAGGGTGCTCATGCTACCCTCAAGGAGTCTCATGCTCAACTCCAAGTGAAGTTAACCAAGGAGAAAGCCACCTTTCCTCATATGGTCTTAATTGATAATGCAAATGCTACTAACCCGTGTTGTGAGCATGTGCATCTTGTGGAGGATAATGCCAAGTTGAAGGAATAACTTGAGAAAGGCCTTGTGTCATGCATACAAGGTGAGAAGAACCTCAATGACCTTTTGAGCAATCAAAAGGAAATTGTGGCCAAGGAGGGAGTTGGGTTTGCACCCAAGTCCAAGGATAAGAAGAAGAACGAGAAGAAGAATGACAAGACCAAACGACCTCCCCCTCTTAAGCAAACCTTTGTGAAGGAGGGAGAGGGTGCTCCTAAGGAGAAGAAGAACAATGCGAAGGGTGGTGATGCCAAAAAGGGCAAATCCATCTCTTCCAACAAAGCCGACGACTTTAACCCTTCTTATGTGTTGTGTTGTGCTAGTGATGGGCATGTTTATGCTAAATTTGTTGGTTCTCCTTATGAGTACATTGAATGGTCTATTTGGGTTCCTAAGACCATATTTACTAACATCAAAGGACCCATTACTAAATGGGTACCTAAAACTAAGCATTAATCTCTTGTAGGTGTTTGCTTCCGGTGGGGGATCATGGTTGCTAGATAGTGGAGCAACAAATCATATGACCGGAAGCAAGGACTTGGTGGTGGACGTAGAAAAGATCCCATCTATGCCCACCAATGTTGAGTGGGGTGATGCCTCATCTTCTAAGGTATTGGGCCTTGGCAAGGTTGTCATTTCTCATGATCTTACGATCAAGAAAGTCATGCTTGTTGAGTCTCTTGCGTACAATCTACTTTCGGTTCGTCAACTTGCACTTATGGGCGTTGCCACTTTCTTTGATATTGATACCGTGGCCCTCTTGTGGAGCAAGACTCTTAAAGTAGCTTTTGTGTGCATGTCGAGAACGGACTCTATGTGATTAACTTTTCGGAGCGACCCACTAAGACCGTGACATGCCTAATGGCTAAAGTTGATGTGGGTTGGCTTTGGCATCGCCGTTTAGCCCACGTCAATATGAGATCTTTGCAAAGTTTTCTCAAGGGGGACCATGTCTGTGGACTAACAAATGTTAGTTTTGCCAAAGATCGTGCTTGCAGTGCTTGTATCGAAGGAAAGCTCCATGAGAAGGCTCACCCTCCCACGACTATCATCTACTCGAAGAGACCCTTGGAGCTCCTTCATATGGACCTCTTTGGGCCTCCATCATTTGATAGTCTTGGGGGTAGAAAGTATTGCTTGGTGATTGTGGATGATTATTCAAGATACACTTGGGTATATTTCTTCAAGAGGAAGAGTGAGACTCAACAAACTTTCATCGACTTTGCAAATGAAGCTCAATGTCAATATGATGCAAAGATCTTGACAATAAGAAGTGACAACGGCACCGAGTTCAAGAACTACACCTTGGATGAGTTTCTTAGTGATGAGGGGATCAAGCATCAATATGCTGCTCCATATACCCCTCAACAAAACGGTGTTGCGGAGAGGAAGAACCGGACGTTGATGGATGCGGCAAGGACCATGATGGCGGAGTTCAAGTCCCCATACAACTTTTGGGCTGAAGCCATCAATACTGCATGTCATGCATCCAATCGGCTCTATCTCCGCAAAGGCTTGAACAAGACTCCTTATGAAATACTTACTGGTAACAAGCCCAACCTCAAGTACTTCCGGGTGTTCGGGTGTAAGTGTTTCATTCTCAAGAAAGGTGTTCGTTTGTCTAAATTTGAGGCTAGAGCATATGAGGGCATATTTGTTGGTTATGCTACAAACTCTCATGCTTACCGTGTCCTCAACAAGTCCACTGGACTCATTGAGGAGACGTGTAACGTGGAGTTTGACGAAAATAACGGCTCCCAGGTGGAGCAAAGTGGTACTTGTGATGTAGGTGATGAAATTACTCCCCAAGCCATAAGAAGAATGGGTGTGGGTCGTATCCTACCCATTGAGGAACCCCTTGTGGCCGAAGGAGAAGTACAATGCTCCACTCAAGTGGAGCCATCATCAACCCAAGACCCACACGCTTCTGAAGAACAAAGTGAAGGCCCTCAATCTGGTGAACAAGACCAAGGGCAAGATCAATCTCAAGATGGTGATGATCCACCAAATGATGCCCAAGGTCAAATTCCCCCCCTCGAGCAAGTTCAAGATCAAGAGCAAGCTCAAGATTTTGAACAAGTTCAAGACGGTGCTCAAGATGATCAAGTTAATCCTCCTCCTTCCACATCCGAGGAGGAATTAGAGCATCGTGCCGTGAAGATTGCTTCCAAGCTCACCACCAAAGTCCATCTCATGGAGAATGTGGTCGGAAGCCTAAGAAAGGGGGTAAGCACTCGTAGACAATTAGCATATATTGTGAACATCACACGTTTGTCTCTTTTGTTGAACCCCAAAAGGTCTATGAGGCGATCGAAGATTCAGATTGGCTCAATGCCATGCATGAAGAACTCAACAACTTCGAGTACAACAAGGTTTGGAGATTGGTGCCACGGCCGTCGGGGAACCATAACGTCATTGGAACCAAGTGGATTTTTAAGAACAAGCAAGACGCACATGGGAACATCATTCGCAACAAGGCAAGATTGGTAGCACAAGGCTACTCCCAAGTCGAGGGTATCGACTACGGTGAAACCTTTGCTCCCGTTGCTCGCCTTGAATCCATTCGTTTGTTGATTGCTTATGCTTCCCATCATAACTTTAAGTTATAACAAATGGATGTGAAAAGTTCTTTTCTTAATGGTCCTATTAATGAGTTGGTTTATGTCAAGCAACCCCCCGGGTTCAAGGATCCCTACTTCCTGGATCATGTGTATCAACTTGATAAGGCACTCTATGGCCTTAAACCAGCCCCTCGTGCGTGGTATGACCACCTTACCGAGTTGTTACAAGATCGTGGATTTGAGGTTGGGCAAATCGATCCCACTCTTTTTACTAAGAAGGTCAAAGGGGAGTTGTTTGTATGCCAACTATATGTTGATGATATTATCTTTGGTTCCCCTAACAAAGCTTTCAATGAGGAATTTGCCGCTCTCATGACCTCTAAGTTCAAGATGTCTTCGATGGGAGAGTTGAAGTTCTTCCTTGGTTTTGATATCAAACAAAGAAGAGAAGGTACCTTCATCAACCAAGCCAAATACACTCAAGACATGCTAAAAATATTCAAGCTAAGTGATGTCAAGCCGGCTTCTACTCCAATGCCTACCAAGTGCCAACTTGACATTGATCCCAATGGTAAAGCGGTGGATCAAAAGGTATATCACTCCATGATTGGATCCTTGCTTTACCTTTGTGCATCTAGACCGAATATCATGTTGAGTGTGGGAATGTGTACACGGTTTCAAGCCGCACCAAAGGAAAGCCACTATGTGGCGGTCAAGCGAATCTTTCGATATTTGGCTCATACCCCAAACTTTGGCTTATGGTATCCAAGAGGAGCAAACTTCAAGCTTGAAAGTTTTACGGATTCCGATTGGGCAGGAGACAAAGTGGGTAGAAAGTCCACTTCTGGAGGGTGCCAATTTCTTGGTTACTCTTTGGTGAGTTGGTCTTCCAAGAAGCAAAGTTGCATGTCTCTCTCGTCCACCGAAGCGGAATATGTGGCGGCCAGTAGTTGTTGTGCACAACTCTTATGGATGAGGCAAACTTTAAAGGAATACGGTGTCATTTGTGACAAAGTGCCTCTTTGGTGTGATAATGAAAGTGCCATCAAGATTTTTCTCAACCCGGTGCAACATTTCAAGACGAAGCATATTGAGATTTGATATCACTTCATCCGGGGTCACATTCGGCGAGGGGAGATCGAGCTGAAGTATGTCAACACTCATGATAACCTTGCAGATATTTTCACGAAGCCCTTGGATGAAGCAAGATTTCGCGAGTTAAGGCATGAGCTAAATATCATTTATTCGAGCAATGTGACTTGAACCCTTGCACACCCCACCTCATTCAACATGATGTCTAGTTTAGGTGTAGGCATGGACATAGGGGGAGTGTTGTTCTCTCAATGAACTCTTTCTCCCCCCATTATGCATAAATTGATCAAGTCTTTCACTTTAACCATCTTCGATGGTACTTGTGCTTCAAGGACGAGTTGCGGTCATGGGCCCAAGGTTAAAATCTTTGCGGCGCCATACCTCTTGACTCAAACATAGGTGGCCTCGGCCACCACCCTGTCTTGAAGAGGTGTGTCTTGGTCCCTTTCTAGTGTGTTCGCTGTCGTGTTAGTTTTTCTTCCGTCTTGCCGTTGGTTTTCAGTTTCTTTTTTAGCTGAGCCGTGCTATCTAGTGGCCGTGAGTTGCTAGGTGGTACTACCGCTGGTGGTGCATGGTACTACCGCTTATAAGCGGTACTACCGCCCATCAGCGCGGTACTACCGCTGTGGGGCGGGGTCAGGGGGTTATATCGGGGCAGGGGGAGGTTTCTTCTCCCCCATACCCATTCGCTCGCCCCCTCGCTCCTCTTCGTCTCTCCAACAACTGTTCACCGCGGGAGGGCTCCGGCGGATCTCCTTCTCCGAGGCGTACCTCTCCATTCCCTTCGGTGGAGTCGATCCCACCTCGTCCTCTTGCCATGGATGCCGGTATTGCCCCCGTTCCCTCTTTCTTCTTGTCTAGATTTCCAATCTAGCATATTAGGGGCGATAGTGGTTGCATCTCTAGATTTTTTGCTAAATCTAGGCTTGAGTAGGATGGAGAAGGCTACTAGGCGGTCTGGATTAGTGATTGGTAGGAGTATTTTTGAATTTGGTAGGACGGTAGTGCCGGATCTGACCGCGGCAGTAGGAAACCATTGTTTCCCCGCCTCGAGCGGTACTACCGCTCTCACATGAGCGGTACTACCGCTGGCTACCAAGTTCTATCATGCTCCTACCATTCCGTGATCCTTTTTGTTGAGTTTGGTGGCTTGTGATCGTTCTTTCTGGTTGTTTTGCGTGCTCTTGTGTTTGGTTCCAGGTGATGAGCTTCCTGAGCATCAAGCTCGCCGTGTCAACCCCAGCCATGCCATGTCGAAGCACTACCGCACATCTGAGTCAGCAGGAGGTTCCGCTAGTGCTCCACCTCCACCTCAGATCCCGAAGAAAGCTGTCATCAAGCCAAAGCCAAGGAGTTCTGGGCAAGGCGTCGCCGCAACCCCTATGTGGAAGACCAAGATCCCACTTTGGTCAACCGTCCGTTCTGGAACCGCTTTCAGTTTTCCATTTTCTTTGATGTGCTCAAGGCCAAGAAGAACCTCTATGTGGATGTGCGCTCCATTGACACGGATTATATGGAGAAGGATCCTGAGTACTTTGGTGAAGCTTTTTAGATGTGCACTCAGCTGAACATTCTCAGTATCATGCAGTTCAACAAAGACTATGATGCTGATATTGTGGCCCAATTCTATGCCACGGTCCATCTAGGGACTGACGAGGACAGGACTCTGACTTGGATGACCAATGGCAAGTTACTTTCTGTCAAGTGGAAGGCATTCATGGAGCTACTTGGAGTGGAAGATCACGGGCTTGAGACTCCTGTTGGCTTTCGCCCCCACAGTAAGACAACCTCCACTCACAAGCAAGCTCTCTGGCCCTACTGCACTCAGAAGATCAACCCTGACACTAAGAAGGTAACATATGAGCTGCCTGCCTTTCTGGACATTCTTCACCGTGTCTTTCAGAGACTCTCTTCCCTCGTATCAGGAATCTGGATGTGGTTCACTCCTTTCTTGTGGACATGCTTCTCTTCTGCCAACATGAGAAGGAAGCTAACACTGGCGAGTCTTTGGACATCTCTCATGTTATGTGGTCTGAGCTCTATCTGCTATCTCTGAGTGCAAGTGCCCAATCTATGGACCTTTCATCATGCTGCTCATTGAGAAGGCCTGGGATAAGGTCTATCCCAAGGTTATGCTAGAGACTGGAGAGTTGGTGTCTCATGAGATCAAGCGTCTGAGGAAGAAGAATAACTGGGGCACCCAGGTCCCTAGATCTGGGGCTACATCTTTTGCTGCCGCCATGGAGACCGAAGAGGAGGCTGATGCTGCTGATGATGATGACTATGAGCCTTCTAGGGTAGATCCCTCTTGGGCACAGAAGCTCAAGCTCAAGGTGAAGAAGTTGTTCTGCATGGAGGCTCATGGTCAGTACATGACTCATGTGGCTAAGAAGAAGGCCAGGGGTCGTCAAAAGGAGCTCATGCATCAGTTGGGCACCACCGTGTACAGTGGTTCTGAGGATCAGCTTACTGAGGAGGAGGGGTGGATTCAGCAGCACTGCCCGTGGACAGATTCTGATGCCGAGCAGTTCCCAACCGACAACGGAAGTGCAGACGATCCTGCTGGGATGTGATGTTCGAGACCCTCATGTGCTATCACCTGGAGCCGTAGCAACACTCCCTCTTGTTTTGGTGTCTCGATGCCAAAGGGGGAGTGTCGGTGTCAAAACCGGCGGATCTCGGGTAGGGGGTCCCGAACTGTGCGTCTAGGAGGATGGTAACAGGAGACGAGGGACACGATGTTTACCCAGGTTCGGGCCCTCTTGATGGAGGTAAAACCCTATGTCTTGCTTGATTAATATTGATGATGTGTGTTACAAGAGTGGATCTACCAGGAGATCAAGGAGGCTAAACCCTAGAAGCTAGCCTATGGTATGACTGTTGTTCGTCCTAAGGACTAAAGCCATCCGGTTTATATAGACACTGGAGAGGGCTAGGGTTACACAAAGTCGGTTACAATGGTAGGAGATCTACATATCCGTATCGCCAAGCTTGCCTTCCACGCCAAGGAAAGTCCCTTCCGGACACGGGACGAAGTCTTCAATCTTGTATCTTCATAGTCTTGGAGTCCGGCCGACCATGATAGTTCGGCTATCCGGACACCCCCTAGTCCGGGACTCCCTCAGTAGCCCCCGAACCGGGCTTCAGCGATGACGAGTCTGGCGCGTATATTGTCTTCGGCGCTGCAAGGCGGGTTCTCCTTCAAACTTCATGTTCCTGTCGAATAGTGTCTGGCTTCCTTATAAATGTTGCGCTCCTTGGCTTCTACGCCCAATAATGGCCTTCTTCCACATGTCGTATGAATGCGAAAGGCTGGGGTATTTTTACGTTTTACCCCCTAGCCGTGCGAACGAGCCGCCTATAAGAGAGGCGAGGATCTAGATCCAGCTCACACCATCCTCCATCCGCAAGTTCTCATCGAAGAGCCTCTGACAAAAATCCATTCTATCATGGATAGTCGACGCGGTTCCTCCTCTCGCACTCCCAGCCCTAAGCCAGGAGATTGGGGGAGATGCTCAGTTCCACACAGCGAGCTAGTGGCGCTCCAAACCGAGGGATATCTTCCCCAGCTTTCATGGTCCCGGTTCGAGCCGGACTGGCCACCTTTAGGGGTGGAAAGCAGGCGGAGAGCGTCCCCAACCCTTCCAAAGGAGAGCGGGTATGCTTTGTCCCTTATCTAATAAGGGGACTCGGATTTCCCATACATCCGTTTCTCCGGGGGCTCCTGGAGTTCTACGGACTCCAGCTTCACCACCTTACACCTGCCTCCATTTTGCACATCGCGGGCTTCGTAGCTCTTTGCGAGCTGTTTCTGGGCATCGAGCCCCATTCTGCACTGTGGAAGAGATTGTTTTGCCTCGTACCCCGTTCTCACGAGGGGTCGATATATCAAGTGGGTGGAGCCGAAATATGGCGCACCGCCAGGACCGGATATCTATCCGGCACCCCGAAGAAGGTGTCCGAAGACTGGCCTTCGGAATGGTTCTACATGGAGGACGCTCCTCTGCCGGATCCAGTTCGGATCGGCCTCCCGGAGTTCAGCAATGCTCCCTTGAAGAAATGCCTGAGTTGGCGCCCGTGGAGCCCTCAACGGGAAGATGATAGGAGCGTCCATTATCTGATGGGCCGGATTAGGTTATTGGCCCACTCCGGATTGACCATGATTGGAGTCATGGCTACGTGCATTATGCGAGGGGTGCAGCCACTCCAATATAGGGGCCACCCTATGTGGGATTTCAATGGGGAAGATGACGCCACCCGTCATGGCCGCAAAGGGCCAGGCTCGGCAGCCGATCTGGCAAAGATCATGTCCGGCTTGTACAAGGGAGAGGAGGAGGACTTCCTCCGCACGAATCCGTTGAATGGATTCTCTATGAATAACCCTCGGAGCTGGGTAAGCAGATGTTCATCTACCCGATCCATACTTTTAAAGTCAAGTATCTTACTCTGTGATTTCAACGCAGGAGCTACGCCGGGACGTGGAGGGCATACGAAGCCTAACTCCACAGCCCGAGGATCCAGAACGATCCCTTGATTCGAGCTCCGAAGAGGATCCGGACATAAAGGTGGAGCTGATTAACGGGGTGTTCCACCAACTTAGCATGGACAATGCCCTAGTCACCATTACGGCTGACTACTCCGGTTTGTTTCTGGCCTCCCAGGTGACTACGACCAAGGTCTTGACACCATCATTTGATCCGCGCTCAATTCTGACCATCCCATGTTGATGGTGCATCCCAGGAGGTGCCTTTAAGGCGGGAAGCCGAACCCGCGGCGGCTGACCAACAAGGGTCAGTCCGGCCCAGCAGGCGGAAGAGGAGTGCGACGCGAACCGAAACGTCGCCGCAACGGTACGGAGCACCGCTATTTTTAAGGGAAGGATCCCTAGGAGGTATATTAATGCTCATAACTTTTCCAGAAAGAGCGCTCGCCGGACAGTGTCCGGAGAGGTTGCCAATCAAGCCTCCGCCAGCCATGCTCCATCGCGTGGTCCGGAAGGGGAGGCTAACACAAGGCATGAGCCGGACGCTCCTCGAATGGAGGATGCCGACAGGCTGTCCGCCACCCGATCTGAGGTGGAGAGCGCCATGAATCACAGGCGTCGCCGGACAGTTCTTCGTGACGTGTGTTTCTCCCCGGAGGCGTTAAATGCCTTTGATGCGGGAAACACGCACCTCCATGCCGCTCAAGATGGTTTAACCAGAGCCACGGAGCAGTATGTGAAGGACATACGGGTAAGTAATTTTAATAGTTATATATGCTAGTAGCCCCCGAGACTTAAAATAGTTAAAATAACTGATTTAAGGATCATTTATTATGCAGGATCTTACGGAGAAGAATACCCACCTGTCCAAGGAGCTCCAAGAGTGCAAGGCCCAACTTGAGGCCGCACTAGCCACCACAGGGGGAGCCATAGAGACCCCCGCTGGTAATACGTACTTCAAAAAGATAAGTAGTTAACAAAGTGTGGCGTGTGCGTAAATCTGACAATAATATTGCAGAGGGCGCCGGACTAGATCCGGACAAACAACAGCTACTGCGTCAGCTAAAGGCCGGCGAGAGGGTGCTTATGAAGGTGCAGTAGGAGAGAAACAAGCTCCAAGATGCCCACACCCAGCTGGGAGAAGAGCTGAAAGGTGTTCGGGCCCAGCTGTCTGGCTCCCTGAAGGAGAATCAGCGGCTTCGTCGCGGCATTTATAGTAAGCGCTTGAGCAAATTCCTTTGAAAAGAAGAATTCGGCGAGGAAGTCGATTGACAGAAATATGTCTTTAGATGTGCTCATAGGTCGCCCTGCGGAGGAAATGCCTGGTTCAACGGGTGACCAACTTCCCGAGCTGGTGCAACTGCTCGAACGTGTTCGGCAGGCGATGAGTGGCGTCGTTCAGGCCTTATGGCCTTCCGTCTCCCTACCCAAGGGCCTTGGAGGGCTTGCTGAGAAGCTTCAGGGAGCACGGCGACGCCTCTGTTTGTGGAAGATATCGGCCTGCCGTCAAGGCGCCAGGGAGGCCTGGGCCATGGTGAAGACGTGGTACCCGAAGGCTGACCCAAACCACATGGCCGAGGTCGGACCTGCGGGGCCTGATGGGAAGGAGATCCCTGTGAGCTTGATGTACGGCCAGGTAGAGCTGGTCGCGAAATATTCCCAATAGGACTGTAAATTAGACAGCCTGTTAGATGGGATTGAAGAGGAGTACAATTAGTCAGTTTGACGATGTAATTTTTTTTAAATGACATGTAGAATGCCTTCTAGCTGGATTGTAGATCGTTTGTCTTTGCGGACCGTTTCGCTTCAACCTCGGGACCCAACAGTCCGGAGTGTGTCCGAATACCCGTACGGTTATAAAAGAACCGGGGCATGCATGGAGACAAGGCGTCGGGGTCATAATTGCTTTATCAGACAAGTGCCCAACTAGCTATGTTATATTACATGGTTAGTAAGAAACATATTCCAGGGAGAATAGTTCCGTTAAGGGTTCCTTTCCCTGGGAGGCATGCCCTAAAGTGCAATGCCGGACTGCAAAAATAGCAGAAAAAGCATCTGGGGGCAGATAAATAAGTAAGTAAGAAATCATCTTTCAAGTCACTGACCGAATATTCTCTTGAGAACGCTAGCTTTCGGCTTCACCCAGTCTGAGGTACACATCCGGCTGACCCGGCAGTAACAATCGCAGAGGTGCTCCCTTTACCTCCTAGCCAAACAATCGGGAACGTAGGGGTAAGCACAGGAGCCAGGCAACCCAGCTTGGCCAAAACTTAAGTCATATCGATGCATATAATGGTGAATAAAAGGTACATGCGGAAGTATGACACATGTATTGGGCATGAAGCCCATGTGAATAAGCTTCTGTTAAAGAAGCCCCCAGGTATAATGAGTGCTAGGAGCACATCAAGTGTGTGCGATCAAAGCGCAAATCAGCCTATAAAAGGTATTGAAAAAAAAGTGGGAAGAAGGAGGGGGACAAGAGACAGTAAAAAATATATAAAAAGGTGGACGGGGGAGTGAGACGAACTCTGAGTCCGGCGTTAGGCGTAGAATCTTCGGAGACGGGCTGCGTTCCATGGGTTCGGCTCGAGTCGGTTGTCAGATGCGTTACGTAGACGGTATGCTCCGCCGGTCAGGACTTGGTCGATGATGAAGGGACCTTCTCACTTGGGCTTAAGTTTGTCCTTTTTCTTGTCCGGCAGGCGTAGAACAAGTTCGCCAACATTGTAAGTTTTGGCCCGTACTTCTCTGCTTTGATATCTTCGAGCCTGCTGCTGATAAAATGCGGAACGAGCCTTTGCCACGTCCCGCTCCTCCTCTAAGGCATCCAAACTGTCCTGCCGATCCAACTCGGCTTCTCTTTCTTCGTACATGCGCACACGAGGTGAGTCATGAATTATATCGCAGGGCAGAACTGCCTCTGCGCCGTATACCATGAAAAATGGTGTGAATCCAGTAGTTCGGTTTGGCGTGGTCCACAGCCCCCAGAGTACGGAGTCGAGCTCCTCTACCCAGTGTGTGTTAGGTTCCTTGAGGGACCGCACTAGTCTGGGTTCGATGCCGCTCATGATTAGACCATTTGCTCGCTCGACTTGACCGTTAGTTTGGGGGTGATAGACTGAAGCGTAATCGAGCTTGATTCCCATGTTTTTGCACCAGAGTTTAACCTCGTCGGCCGTGAAGTTTGTGCCGTTATCAGTGATGATGCTGTGGGGGACGCCGAAACGGTGTACTACCCCGGATATGAAGTCTATCACAGGTTCGGATTCTGCCGTTTTAACCGGCTTGGCCTCAATCCATTTGGTCAATTTGTCCACCGTGACCAATAAGTATTTGTGCTTGTGGGTTCCCCCTTTAAGGGGTCCAACCATGTCAAGCCCCCAGACCGCGAACGGCCAGGTGATGGGTATAGTTTTGAGGGCGGTGGGTGGCATGTGGCTCTGATTAGCAAAGAGCTGGCAACCGACGCATCGTTGGACTAAGTCCTGAGCATATGCCCAGGCTGTTGGCCAATAAAATCCTGTGCGGAAGGCCTTGCCTACAAGGGCCCGGGCTGCAGCATGGTGCCCGCCGAGTCTGACGTGAATTTCAGCCAGGAGATTTCGCCCTTCCTCTTCGGAGATACACCTTTGAAGGACTCCGGTTGTGCTTTTCTTATAAAGTTCTCCCTCATGAACCTTGTAGGCTTTAGATCGCCGAACTATGCAGCGGGCCTCATTTTGGTCTTCGGGAAGTTCCTGCCGGATTAAGTAGGCTAGGAATGATTCTGTCCACGGGGCAATTACTGCCATTATTTCGTGGGCTGAAGGTGTTATTTCATTGGCTGAGCCGCCGATTGTGGTAGAATGGTCTGAGTTAGATGATGCAGCTGGCTCTGGATTGTTATTTCCAGACTCCTCTTCCCATAATACGGATGGCTTAAAGAGCCGTTCCAGGAAGATGTTTGGAGGGACGGCGTCTCGTTTTGCGCTGATGCGTGCTAACATGTCTGCTGCCTGGTTATTATCCCGGGCTACATGGTGGAATTTGAGTCCTTCGAACCGAGCTGACATTTTTAGGACGGCGTTGCGGTAAGCTGCCATTTTTGGATCTTTGGCGTCAAAGTCTCCATTTACTTGGGATATTGCGAGGTTTGAATCCCCGCGCACCTCTAGGCGTTGAATGCCCATGGAGATTGCCATCCGGAGGCCATGTAGAAGGGCCTCGTATTCGGCTGCGTTGTTGGAGTCCATGTACATTATTTGAAGTACGTATTGGATTGTGTCTCCAGTTGGGGACGTCAAGACGACGCCAGCCCCCAAGCCAGCCAACATTTTGGATCCGTCCAAATGCATGATCCAGTTGGAGTACGCGTCGTACTCTTTAGGGAGTTTGGCTTCGGTCCATTCGGCGACGAAGTCAGCCAGAACCTGCGACTTTATAGCTCGCCATGGTTTGTAGGTTATGTCAAATGGTAAGAGCTCAATAGCCCATTTTGCCATCCTGCTCGTTGCGTCGCGATTGTTTATAATATCGTTGAGAGGTACTTCGGAGGCCACCGTTATGGAACACTCTTGAAAGTAGTGTCGCAGCTTCCGAGATGCCATGAACACCACATACGCTATCTTTTGATAATGTGGGTACCGGGACTTGCATGGAGTTAGAACAGTGGATACGTAGTACACTGGTTTTTGAAGAGGGAATCTGTGCCCTTCTGTTTCTCATTCGACGACGAGTACCGCGCTGACGACTTGATGTGTTGCTGCGATGTATAATAACATAGGTTCGCCCAGGTTGGGCACGGCCAGGACCGGATTTGTTGCCAGTATGGCCTTTATTTCTTCGAGTCCGGCTGTGGCAGCATCCGTCCATTCAAAATGTTTGGTGCGCCGGAGGAGGCGGTAGAGGGGTAAAGCCTTTTCTCCCAAACGGGAGATGAAGCGACTTAAGGCCGCTACGCATCCGGTTAGTTTTTGTATTTTCTTGAGGTCTTTTGGAATATCCAATTGTGACAGAGCTCGGATCTTGGCTGGGTTTGCTTCAATTCCTCTACCGGATACAATGAAGCCCAAGAGCTTTCCGGCTGGTACTCCGAAGACGCATTTTTCCGGATTGAGCTTAATGTCATATGCTCGGAGGTTGTCGAATGTCACCCTCAAGTCTTCTACTAGAGTTTCGACGTGTTTGGTCTTGACGACCACATCGTCTACGTATGCCTCTACTCTTTTGCCTATCTGGGTAGCCAGACATGTTTGAATCATGCGTTGATATGTTGCGCCGGCGTTTTTGAGTCCGAAGGGCATTGTGTTGAAACAGAATGGCCCATATGGAGTAATGAATGTTGTTGCGGCCTGGTCTTTCTCCGCCATCTTGATTTGATGGTATCCGGAGTATGCGCCGAGGAAGCACAATGAATCGTGCCCTGCGGTAGCATCGATGATTTGGTCGATGCGGGGGAGAGGGAAAGGGTCCTTTGGACAGGCCTTGTTAAGGTCTTTAAAATCGACGCAGAGGCGCCAGGATTTGTCCTTTTTTGGTACCATTACTAGATTGGCTAGCCAGTCCGGATGTTTTATATCTCTGATGAATCCGGCTTCTAAGAGTTTGGCTAGCTCCTCTCCCATTGCCTGTCTTTTGGGTTCGGAAAATCGCCGAAGAGCTTGTTTGACTGGCTTGAATCCTTTTAGGATATTTAGGCTGTGCTCTGCCAGCCTGCGTGGGATTCCTGGCATGTCTGAAGGGTGCCAGGCAAAAATGTCCTAATTTTCCCGAAGGAATTCTCGTAGTGCGGCTTCGACATCAGGACTTAATTGTGCCCCAATGGAGGCCGTCTTTGTGGGGTCCGTTGGATGGACATGAAATTTGACTATTTCATCTGTTGGTTTAAAAGAGGTGGACTTGGACCTCTTATCGAGTATCACATCGTCCCTCTCCACCGTGGAGCGCAGCGCAGTTAGTCCCTTTGCCGCTAGGGCTTCGGATAATGCCTCTAGGGCCAGTGCGGCTCTCTTATTTTCAGCGCGGAGTGCTGTATTTGGATCACTGGCGAGAGTGATTATTCCATTGGGTTTGGGCATTTTGAGCTTCATGTACCCGTGATGGGGTATAGCTTGGAAGATTGTGAATGCCTCTCGCCCTAACAAAGCGTGATATCCGCTGCCGAATGGGGCCACTTGGAACGTGACCTCTTCGGACCTGTAATTGTCCGGTGAGCCGAACACTACATCTAGTGTGATTTTTCCTGTGCAGCGTACTTCTCGACTAGGGATTATTCCTCTGAAGGTTGTGCTGCTTCGCTCAATGCGGCTCCAGTCAATTTCCATTTTTTGAAGGGTTTCCTCATAGATGAGGTTTAATCCGCTGCCGCCATCCATGAGTACCTTAGTAAGACGGAAACCGTCCACTATCGGACTGAGGACCAATGCGGCTGGTGCTCTAGCTGTTCAGAATTTAGGTTCGTCCCTGGCATTGAAGGTGATAGCCGTGTCGCTCCATGGATTTGTTGTTGCTACTTGGTAGACTTTGGCGAGGCTGCGGATTGTTCGTTTCCACATGTTATTTGATGCGAAAGTCTCAAAGACTGTTAGTACCATACTGGTACTGCTGGGTTGGTTGCCCGGGGCTAAAAAGCCTACGCCACTTTTGGCCACCTGCCGTAGTATCCAACATGCTCGAAGGCTATGTGTTGGAGTGGCGCCCTCCGTACTGTGGATTTTGCAGGGTCCGTTGAGCCATCCCTCCAGTACGGTTCCGTACCCTTTAGGGGTTTTTTGCTTTTTGGTTTTTAACCCAGGTGCTTGAGTATGACGCACCCTTTTATTTCGGACTGGGGTTGTATTCAGGGCCGGATTGTCCCAAAACCTAGTTTCGGTTTTCCAGGCACTCTCCATCGCGCAGTATTTTTGTACAATGGTCGCTAGGTCGACGAGGCGTGTCACTTCGCGATGACTGATGGCGTTTATGATTCCCTTGTCCGTGCAATTGTTGCAGAAGATTGAAATCGTTCTTTCTTCATGGCAGTCCTTTATCCTATTCATAACCGGGAGGAATCTGGCCCAGTAATGATGTACTGTTTCATCGGGCTCTTGCTGTATTTGAGATAGATCGCTTATGTTTGGGTGGGCGGGTGGAATCAAGTTCGGAACCCCGCCCAATCTGAGGCTCAGAGGCCAAGAAGTTTCCGGATTCGGAAGCTTGGTTTGCTGGACGGTTTCCAATAAATCTGGTCCGATGCCTGACTTTAAGTTCAGTATTTGATTAGCGTCCGTCCCTCCGCGGAAATCCGGCATGGAGGGATCGAGAATCCGGACATAGTTGGTTTTTAACATAGAAGAAGAGTCGCTGCATTGTTCCTCTACCACAACAACGTGGTGGGTAACCTGGGGAGAGTTAATTTCTCTCAGATCGGTTTTAAGCCCAATCTGATCGTAGTCGGTAACGACTCCCAGGGCGGCGATGCGATCTAAGAGCTCGTTTACGGAGGAGAGCTCAATCGGATCTAGCTGCTCGGAGAATTCCGAGCTGACGTGAAGATCACTTTTAATGACCTGAGAGGTCATTGTCGGAGCGGCGGCCGAACAGGCGGTCATAAGAAAACCGCCTAGCCGGATAGTTTGGCCAGCGGCCAAAGCTCCCTTGATGACGGTGCCGTCTTTAAAGACGGGAAAGGGCATCCTTCCTGATGGTGACGGCACAGAGGAACTCTCAATGAAAGCACCAATGTCGGTGTCAAAACCGGCGGATCTCGGGTAGGGGGTCCCGAACTGTGCGTCTAGGCGGATGGTAACAGGAGACGAGGGACACGATGTTTACCCAGGTTCGGGCCCTCTTGATGGAGGTAAAACCCTACATCCTGCTTGATTAATATTGATGATGTGTGTTACAAGAGTGGATCTACCATGAGATCAAGGAGGCTAAACTCTAGAAGCTAGCCTATGGTATGATTGTTGTTCGTCCTAAGGACTAAAGCCATCCGGTTTATATAGACACCGGAGAGGGCTAGGGTTACACAAAGTCGGTTACAATGGTAGGAGATCTACATATCCGTATCACCAAGCTTGCCTTCCACGCCAAGGAAAGTCCCTTCCGGACACGGGACGAAGTCTTCAATCTTGTATCTTCATAGTCTTGGAGTCCAGCCGACCATGATAGTTCGGCTATCTGGACACCCCCTAGTCCGGGACTCCCTCAGGGAGAGAGTTTAGGGATTTTTGTCATTGTCTGCTTTGCGAGTGTGTTTTCTTTTTGGTGTGTTTTCTCGCTGTTTGCTTTTGTTTGGTTGTGTGTCAGTGAGACCTAAGTTCCAGACATATGGTGTGAGACATATGCTACCTTATCCTTATTATCATTATCTATGTCTTTCTAGTACTTCGGTATCTTATGAAATGCATGCTTATCTGGTTATATATACTTTGCTCTCATATATCTTGCTTAGGTTGTTGGTCTCCAAAATGTAGGGGGAGCGTTGATCCTAGTATGTGTGCCGTGCAGTCCAAAGCACCTATCTAGATAGCACACATCTAGGGGGAGCCCATCTACATTTGTGACTTGTGGGGTTTGCGCATGTCCTATATCTCTTCCCATTTGTGCAAATCCCATATTGTCATCAATCCACCAAAAAGGGGGAGATTGTAAGGGCATATTTATCCCCAAGGTTTTTTGGTGATTGATGACAATGCTTTTGCGGACTAATCGTGTGCGTTGAGATTTTCAGAGATTCATCCTTTGGCACGAGACGATTCCCTCCCCTCGATGTTTTATTCAAGACGATGCAGCTCCTTCATTTCTCTGTTGGTGGACTAGTTGCGTAGGAGTCACCATACTATCAAGAGGGGATCCGCTTTGGTATGGCTAGGGTGGAATCAACACGTACACATTCTTATTGCACCCGCTGTTCCTTCCCGCTTCAAAGGGGTCTTCTTCCCCAAAGTTGACCTACCTCTTCCCCAAAAGCTACATTGTTGCTCCAAGCTCCATTTTTTCCGATCTCTCTCTCTAGCCAATCAAACTTGTTGATTTGCTCAGGAGTGGTTGAGAAGGCCCAGATCTACACTTCCACCAAGAGAAATTTGATTCCCCCCACTAATCCCTAGCGGATCTTGTTACTCTTGGGTGTAGGAGCACCCTAGACGGTTGAGGTCACCACGGAGCCATAGTCCATTGTGGTGAAGCTTCGTGGTGTCATTGGGAGCCTCCAATTAAGTTGTGGAGATTTCCCCAACCTTGGTTGTAAAGGTTCGGTCGCCGCCTTCAAGGGCACCAATAGTGGAATCACGACATCTCGCATTGTGTGAGGGCGTGAGGAGATTACGGTGGCCCTAGTGGCTTCTTGGGGAGCATTGTGCCTCCACACCGCTCTAATGGAGACGTACTTCCCCTCAAAAGGAAGGAACTTCGGTAACACATCCTCGTCTCCACCGGCTCCACTCTTGGTTACCTTGTGCCTTTACTTGTGCAAGCTTATTTGTGTTGTATCCCTTGCTTTCTTGTGTGCTAGTTGTTGTTGCATCATATAGGTTGAGTTGCATATCTAGACAACCTACTTTGATGCAAAGTTTAATTTGGTAAAGAAAAGTATAAAAAGTGTTAGTTGCCTATTCACCCCCCCCCCTCTCTAGTCAACTATATCGATCCTTTCAGAAAGCCCTCATTCTTTATTGTTGATGACGCTGGCACTTTATTCTTCAAGGGTCGCCTATTGGTTTCGAGTAAGAGGAAAAACCTTGATATGACTTGGAAGGTTATGAAAGAAGCTCATGATACGCCTCTATCTATTCATCCCGGTAGTACCAAGATGTACCAAGACATTCGTTAGAGATTCTGGTGGTCAAGCATGAAGCAAGACATTTCTTGCTATGTTGCTGAGTGTGACGTTTGCCGTCGAATCAAAGCAGAACATCAAAGGCCTGCTGGAACTCTGCAACCTATCACTATTCCTGAATGGAAATGGGACGATGTCGAGATGGACTTCGTCACTAGATTTCCCAAATCGCGGAAGGGTAATGATGATATTCTTGTCGTCATTGACGACTCTCCAAAGTCGCACATTTTCTGGACATCAAAGAAATGATCGCTGCTAGTCAGCGGGCAACCCTCTACATGTCTAGAATTGTTTCACTTCACGGTATTCCGCTGGTAATAAGCTTAGATTGTGGCAGCTTATTCACTTCAAGATTCTGGGCAAGTTTCCAGGAAGCTGTGGGAACTCACCTATCCTTCAGCACTTCATTTCACCGCCAGTCTCAGAGCCAAGTTGAACACGTCAACCAAGTTCTTGAAGACATGCTTCGAGCTTGTGTCATTTCCTTCGGCAAGAAATGGGAGGAATCTCTCCCGTATGCTGAGTTCTCTTATAACAATAGCTATCAAGCTAGTCTGAAGATGGCCCCTTCCAAGTCTTATATGGACGAAAGTGTCGAACCCCTTTGAACTGGTCAGAAACTAGGGAACATCCACTCTTCGGTTCGGATATTATCCAACATGCCATGGAACAAGTCCGCATCATTCATGAGAATCTCAAGATTGCTCAATCACGGCAGAAAAGTTAGTATGACTGTCATCATAAGGACATGGTCTATCAACCTGGCAAACAGGCTTATCTTCGGGTCACCTCGATGAAATCTGCTCACCATTTTGGGATCAAGGGCAAGCTAGCTCCTCGCTATATTGCCCCATTCACTATTCTCGAAAGGCATGGAAAAGTGGCATATCAACTAGAACCGCTGCCGAAACTTTCTCAGGTTCATGATGTGTTCCACGTGTCACAACTCTGCCACTGCTTCAAGGACCCAATCCGAGCAGTTGATCACGAAGTCCTTGAGTTGCAACAGAACCTCTCTTATAAAGAGCATCCGGTCCGCATTCTCAAGCAATCTGAAAGCCGCACATGTCAGAAGGCGATCAAGTTCCTCAAAGTCCAGTGGTCACATCACTCTAAAGACGAAGCCACTTGTGAACGTGAGGATCGCCTACGTGATGAATACCCCGCACTATTTCCTTCTACCTCCAAATGTCAGGACGAGATTTGTTGTAGTGGAGGAGAATTGTAGCTCCCGGATAATTAAGCTACAATAACTCTCTACTAATGATGCCACGTCACCATGATTAGTGTTGTCAATCTCGCGATGATTTAAATCTCGTTCAAATTCAAATCTAAAATAAGGTTAAACAATAAAAGTTTTCAAACATTTAAAATTGAAGTGTTCGAGATGTGTGAAATAAATCATAAGTAATTATGGTGCAAAAACCATTTTTTTATAAAGTGTTCTAATGCCCTAAACTAATTGAAAACAGTGGCTAAAATAATAATTTAATAGCTTTTTAGATTATAATAATTTTAAACTAACTTATTTTGGGTCCAAACTAAGTCTGGCAATGGCCTATATTAATGATACTAATTTAGGTGCTAAATATATATTTTACAAACTAAAATAAAATAGAAAATAAATTAAATAAGTAAAAAATATAAATAAACGAAAAAAGAATAAAAGAAGAAAGACCCCCCGGCCTAGTTGGGCCTCGGCCTAACTGGCCGGCCCACCCCGGCCCATCGCACCCCCATAACCCCCCACTCCCCCATGAACCGTAGCGCACACCCCCCACTACCCCCACTCCCCCGATCTCTCTCTCCCTCCCCCACATGGATCTGGATCAGGGGCAACCAACGCCCTACGCCTCGTCGCCGTCATCCCGCGACATCGCCTCGCTGCCCCCGCCGCCTCGCCGCCCCGTCCTTGTCCCCTCCCCGAGCTCTACATTGAGCCTCGCCGCCCCTCTCCCCGTCCACGTACGGTGAGGCCAGCGGCCTCCGCCTCCCCTTCCCCCTATCCAGAACATCGACCGCTCCGGCCGCCCGTCCCCCGCGCGCGCCCGTGCCGTCTTTCTCCACGCCCATCGCATGCTCGTCGCGCCCGCTGGCCTTGCCCCGCCTGGTGCCGCACTACTGCTTACATGTCGCTTCCGTTTCCCCGTGGCACCCGCTTCCCCCGCTCCCATGCCCGCTACCGCTGCTCTCGCCGCTACCGCCCCGGCCATGTGTGCCTGCGTATGTGCACCCACGGCTGCGCCTGATATGTCTCCAATGTATCTATATTTTTTTATTGTTCCATGCTGTTATATTATCATTCTTGGATGTTTTACATTCATTTTATAGCAACTTTATCTCATTTTTTGGGACTAACCTATTGACATAGTGTCCAGTGCTAGTTGTTGTTTTTTGCTTGTTTTTTACTTTGTAGAATATCAATACCAAACAGAGTCCAAATGCCACGAAACTTTTTGGAGATTTTTTTGGACCAGAAGACAACTTGGGAGCCAAGGAAGCACTAGGGGAAAGCCCATGGGGCCCACCAACCACCTGGCGTGCAAGAGACCCCTGGAGCGCCCTGATAGGGTGGTGGGGCCCATGGAGGTCTCCTCCACCGCCTCTCAGCTCTATAAATACTCAGATATTCTAGAAACCCTAGGGGAGTTGACGAAACACAATCCCAGCGGCCGCAAGTTCCAGAACCGCGAGATCGAATCTAGAGCCCTATCTCGGCACTCTCTCGAAAGGGAACACAATCACGGAGGGGTTCATCATCCTCATTGGTGCTCCTCTGATGATGCGTGAGTAGTTCACCATAGACATGTGGGTCCGTAGGCAGTAGCTAGATGGCTTCTTCTCTTTTTGATTCTCAATACAATGTTCTCGTTGATGTCTTCGAGATCTATTTGATGTAATGACCTTTTGCAGTGTGTTTGTTGGGATCCAATGAAGTGCAAGTTTATGATCATCTATCCAGGAATATTATTTGAATTTTCTTTGATCTCTTATATGCATGATTGTTATAGCCTCGTATTTCTTCTCTGAATCTTTGGTTCAGTTAGGCCAACTAGATTGATTTTTCTTGCAATGGGAAGAGGTGCTTTGTGATGGGTTCGATCTTGCGGTGTCCTCACCTAGTGACAGAAGGGGTAGCGAGGCACACATGAATCATTGCTATTAAGGATAAAAAGATGGGGTCTATTCCTACATGAATATATCTTGTCTACATCATGTTATCGTTCATATTGCATTACCCCATTTCTCCATGAACTTAATACACTAGATGCATGCTGGATAGCTGTCGATGTGTGGAGTAATAGTAGTAGATCTATGCAGGAGTCTGTCTACTAATCTTGGACGTCATGCTTATATACATGATCATTGCCTTGGATATCGTCGTAATTATTTGCTCTTCTATCAATTGCCCAACAGTAATTTGTTTACCCACGGTATGCTATTTTTCTCAAGAGAAGCCACTAGTGAAATCTACGGCCCCTAGGTCATCTTTTATCATATTCTTTTCAGATCTATTATTCCAAAAACCCGGAAGTACCTTGCTGCACTTTTTCTTTGCTTAATTTATTTCATGTTTTATTTGGATCTATTTATCCAATCTTATACAATTTAATATATCTTTTTACCATAGAGGGATTGATAACCCCTCTTACGCGTTGAGTTGCAAGTATTTGTTCTTTGTGTGCAAGTACCATTTACATAGTTTGCTTGGATCTCCTACTGGATTGATAATCTTGGTTTCATAACTGAGGTAAATACTTTTCGTAGATGTGTTGCATCACCCCTTCCTCTTTGGGAAAATACCAACACAAATCTAAGCCACGTCAAAGGAATTTTTGGCGCCCTTGCTGGGGAGACATCATCAACATCTATCAGGTTCCTAATCACAAATCTCACCTCCATGCAATTTACATTATTTTCCATTTGCCTCTCATTTTCATCTCCCCCACTTCACAAAAATTTGCCTTTTTATTTGCCTTCTTTGTTGTTCGCCTTTTTCTCGTCAGATCTCTCGTTTGCTTGCAATCTTGTTTGCGTAGTCGCGATGTCTCAAGAAAATACCAAATTGTGTGATTTTTCCAATACTAATAATAATGATTTTATTAGCACTCCGATTGCTTCTCTTGCCACTAGTGCGGAGTCTTGTGATATTAATGCCACTTTGTTGACTCTTGTTAAGAAAGACACTTATTCCAATACACCTAATGAGGATGTCGCGTCCCATCTTAACACATTTGTAGAATTGTGTGATAGGCAAAAGAAAAAAGATGTGTACAATAATATTGTGAAGTTGAAATTATTTCCTTTCTCCTTGAGGGATCGGGCAAAATTTTGGTTTTCTTCTTTGCCTCGCAATAACATTGATTCTTGGGATAAGTGCAAAGATGCTTTTATTACTAAGTATTTTCTGCCCACGAAAATTATTACCCTTAGAACTCAAATCATGAATTTTAAGCAACTTGAGCATGAACATGTTGCACAATTTTTGTAAAGGATGAAACTGATGCTAAGGAATTGTCCTACTCATGGTTTAAATCTTTGGATGATCATACAAATTTTTTATGTGGGGTTGAATTTTGTTTCTAGAAATATTTTAGTTTCCGCCATGGGTGGTACTTTGATGGAGATTACTTTGGGTGAAGCTACTAAATTGCTAGATAATATCATGGCAAATTATTCATAATGGCATACTGAAAGGGCACCTACTAGTAAAAAAGTTAATTCAGTTAAAGAAATTAATACTTTGAGTGAAAAAGTGGATGCTCTTACGAAATTGGTTGTTAGTAAAAATGCTCCTATTGATCTTAATGATGTGTGTTTGTCTACTCTGATTGAGCAAAATAGTTATCCCGTAGATGTGAATTTTTTCTCGCGGAACAATTTTAATAACGATGCTTATAGAGGTAATTTAAATCCTAGGCCTTTTCCTGTAAATTTCTCTAATAATTATGGTAATTCCTATGGTAATTCTTCTTACAGTAATAATAGGAACCCCTCTGATCTTGAGAGTAATATAAAATAATTTATCAATGCTCAAAAAGTTTTCAATACTACGATAGAATAAAAGTTGAATAAGATTGATGATATGTCTAGAAGCATTGATAGAATTTCCCATGACGTAGAAAATCTCAAGATTAAAAAAATTTCACCTAAGGTTGATGTCAATGAATCAATTAAAGCTTTATATGTTTCTATAGATGAAAGTAAGAAAAGAACCGCTATGAGTAGAGCTAAATGAGAATTTTGAGAAAGAGCATTTTCTAGTGATTGCTTTCATAATAATGATGAAGATCTTAAAGTGATTGGTGTTCCTTCTATTGATTCCTTGTTTAGTAAGATTAAAATTGATGATAAAGGGATCGAAGAAGAGTCAACTTTATATAGAAGGCGTCCCGATAATTTGGAGGGTGAAAATCTTGATGAAAAATTGATAAAAGTGGGTTTGGAGAGGTCAAAACTTTAACTAGCAATGCGCCCACTCTTTTGGATTACAAAGAATTTAATTATGATAGTTTCTCTTTGATTGAATGTATTTATTTGTTTCAATCCATGATAAATCCACCCAATGCCTATGAACAAAATATACCTTTTACTAAACATATGGTAGAAGCGATGATGAATATATGATGAGTGGGAACCTACCAATAAAGTCAAGATAAAAAATTATGAGTGCTTTGCTTTATGTGATTTGGGTGCTAGTGTTTCCACAATTCTGAAATCTCCATGTGATATTCTTGGTCTTACCGATATTGAAGAATGTTCTCTTAATTTGCACTTGGCGGATTCTACTATTAAAAAGCCTTTGGGAAGAATTTATGATGTTCTTATTCCTGAAAATAGGAACTATGTGCCCATAGATTTTATTGTTCTTGATATTGATTGCAATCCGCCTTGTCCTGTCATAGTTGCTAGATCGTTTTTACGTACTATAGGTGTCGTGATTGATATGAAAGAAGGGAATACTAAGTTTCAATTTCTGCTGAGAAAGGGTATGGAACACTTCCTTAGAACAAGAATTAAGGCACCATATGAATCTATCATGAGGGCAACCTATGGACCAAAAAATAAAGATGACAATACTTGAATCTATGCATTATGCCTAGCTAAGGGCATAAAAGATAGCGCTTGTTGGGAGGCAACCCAATGAATAAAATGTATTTCTGCCTTTTTCTTTCTGTTCTTAAGTGTTTGCACAATTATGCTATTGTTTTGATTGTGTTTTTATGTTTAATTAGTGTTTGTGCCAAGTAAAACCTTTGGGTTCATGCATGTTGGGTGATAGTTGATTTGATCTTGTTGAAAAACAGAAACTTTTGCGCCCAGTAGAAGAATTCTTAAAAATCACATAAGCGTGATAAAGTATGAATTTTTTACACAACATTGATATACAAATTTCCTATGTTGTCCTAACTTTTCAGAATTCTTGGAGTTACAGAAGTATGGTTAGAGTTCAGATTACTACAGACTATTCTGTTTTTGACATATTCTGTTTTCGTTGCATTGTGTGCTTATTTTGATGAATCTATGGATTGTATCGGGGGGTATAAGCCATGGTAACGTTAGAATACAATAGGTATAATGCAATGATAAAATATGAATGGGTTTGCAACAGTACTTAGAGTGATGATTTGCTTTATTATACTAACGGATCTCATGAAGTTTTTTTTAAGTTTTGTGTGATTGAAGTTTTAAAGTTTTGGGTGAGATCACGATGGATGGAGGAATAAGGAGTGAAAAGAGCCTAAGATTGGGGACGCCCATGGCACCCCAAATTAAATTCAAGGAGAACCAAGCAACTAAGCTTGGGGATGCCCAGGAAGGCATCCCCTCTTTCTTCTAACAACAATTTGCAATTTTACTTGGAGCTATATTTTTATTCGTGCATATCATGAGTTTTGCTTGGAGCATCTTGTATTATATGAGTCTTTTCTTGTTTTGCTTTTTAGTTTGTCATAATTATCCTTGCTGGACACACCTATTTGAGAGAGCCAAAAATATGCTATGTTTTGTTAGAATTGCTCTATGTGCTTCACTTCAATTTTTTGAGCTATGGAATTGCTCTAGTGCTTCACTTATATCTCTTTTAGAATGGTGGTGCTTTAATTTTTGAAGAAATACTCTCGTGCTTCACTTAGATTTATTTTAGAGTTAGTAAATTTTTTGAAGAAATTCTCTCATGCTTCACTTATATTATTTTGAGAGAGAAATTTTTTATGCTCATGTTCTTCACTTAAATTTGTTTGAGCTTGACAAAAGCAATTGCAATGTATGAACTTAGTACCAAAGTGATAGATATTCAAGAGGGATATAACAAAAACATTCAAGAAGATCATTGGACAAAATAAACTTGATTCTCTGTAATGGTTTTGAGATATTATGAATATATGAGTCATGTTGGTGAGTAATTATGCTTTCGTAAGAATATTGGTGTTAAGGTTTGTGATTCCCTATGCAAGCATGAAATTCAATAGTTATGCAATGAAATTACATCCTACTTGTGGTGCATTATTCGGTGTTAGTTATGCTTAATGCCCGTTTATGAGAATTTTTGTTTCTTGGTTGGTTGCTTCTCAATCTATTTGCTAGGCTCCATTTGTACTAAGTGGGAATACTACTTATGCATCCAAAATCCTTAAACAAAGTTTTGCCATATGAGTCCACCATACCTACCTATATGCGGTATTTTCATGCCGTTCCAAGTAAATTTGTATGTTCTGTCTCTAATGTTCAAAATGAATTTCCTTTTTGTGTGCCCGTACCACTCATGAAGAGGCAGGGGGTGGCCAATATTTTTCTATGCTAGATGTGTTATTCTCAAGATGAGTGTTTATTCACTTGTCATTGCATGAGAGTGTAGCGGTAATAGGGATGCCCAGTCCCAAAATGAAAAGGAAATTTACTTTATGTTGTCAAATAATAAATTCCTTGGAAAGTGTTGGTATGGAAGGCATTCGTGGATACGGCTAGCCATGGATTGTGAAAGAATGGTGGAAAAAGGAATAAATTTTATTTTATGTTTGGGAATCGTCTATGATGTATCTAGCATGGAAAGTATTGGGAATTACTCGGTCGTTTTTGTTGACGGGAAAAGCATGCCTCTCAAAATATTTTATCTCTCAATTTAAGCTTTGAGCTCTAGCACCTCTACAAATCTCTGCTTCCCACAGCGAAGGGCCTATCTATTTACTTTTATGCAAAAAAAAATTATTTGAGTCTACATCTTCTCTTATAAAGCACCAACTAGGGAGCACTACGATCATACGTGTGCATTGGATGTAGCTAATATTCGAGTGTGTTTCATGGACGGATCAATGATTGAGCATGATGGGCTAGGGATAACTTTATTTAGTGTTGATATTCTGAAAGACATGATTGCTAGTTGATATGCTCGAGTATTGAAGTCTTCATGTCAAATATAGACTATTGCTTTGAACCAGCTAAAAGTCCCAATGTCCATGCTACAAAAGAAAAGAACATGTGATGAACATGTTAGGCAGCATTCCACATCAAAAATTCTATTTTTATCATTTACCTACTCGAGGACGAGCAGGAATTAAGCCTGGGGATGTTGATACGTCTCCAACATATCTATATTTTTTGATTGTTCCATGTTGTTATATTATCATTCTTGGATGTTTTACATTCATTTTATAGCAACTTTATCTCATTTTTTGGGACTAACCTATTGACATAGTGCCTAGTGCCAGTTGTTGTTTTTTGCTTGTTTTTTACTTCGCAGAATATCAGAACCAAATGAAGTCCAAATGCCACGAAACTTTTTCGAGATTTTTTTGGACCAGAAGATAACTTGGGAGCCAAGGAAGCACCAGAGGGACACCCATGGGGCCAACCACCCACCTGGGCGCGCCAGAGGCCCCTGGCGCCTTGATGGGTGGTGGGGCCCATGGAGGTCTCCTCCACCGCCTCTCAGCTCTATAAATACTCAGATATTCCAGAAACCATAGGGGAGTCGATGAAACACAATTCCAGCTGCCGCAAGTTCCAGAACCACGAGATCCAATCTAGAGCCCTATTCTGGCACTCTACCAGAGGGGAACACGATCACGGAGGGGTTCATCATCCTCATTGGTGCTCCTCCAATGATGCGTGAGTAGTTCACCATAGACCTATGGGTCCGTAGACAGTATCTAGATGTCTTCCTCTCTCCTTTTTTTTCTCAATACAATGTTCTCTTCGATGTTCTTGGAGATCTATTTGATGTAATGACTTTTTGCGGTGTGTTCGTTGGGATCCGATGAAGTGCGAGTTTATGATCAGATCTATCCATGAATATTATTTGAGTTTTGTTTGATCTCTTATATGCATGATTGTTATAGCCTCGTATTTCTTCTCCGAATCTTTGGTTTAGTTAGGCCAACTAGATTGGTTTCTTGCAATGGGAAGAGGTGCTTTGTGAAGGGTTCAATCTTGCGGTGTCCTCATCTAGTGACGGAAGGGGTAGTGAGGCACGCATGTATCCTTGCTATTAAGGATAAAATATGGGGTCTATTCCTACATGAATAGATCTTGTCTACATCATGTCATCGTTCTTATTGCATTACTCCGTTTCTCCATGAACTTAATACACTAGATGGCTGGATAGTGGTCGATGTGTGGAGTAATAGTAGTAGATGCAGGCAGGAGTCGGTCTACTTATCTTGGACGCAATGCCTATATACATGATAATTGCCTTGGATATTGTCATAATTATTTGCCCTTCTACCGATTGCCCAATAGTAATTTGTTTACCCATCGTATGCTATTTTCTCGAGAGAAGCCACTAGTGAAATCTATGGCCCCTCGGTCTATCTTTTATCATATTGTTTTGATATCTATTATTCTAAAAACCCAAAAATACCTTGTTGTACTTTTTCTTTCACTACTAGGGAAAACCCTAGCAGTAGCACGTGTTTAAAGCCTATCAGTAGCGTGTGGATTTGCGCTACTAGTAAGGTGCTACAGCTAAAGGTTAGCAGTAGCGTGGGTTGGACCACGCTACTACTATATCGACTTAGTAGCAGCGCTTTATACTATAAGCGCTACTGGTAATTAGTAGTAGCGCTTCTCTTAGCACGCGGTACTACTATTATTCTGTATTTCTTTTTTATTTCATGTTGTATTCATACACCTTTATACAAGTTTTCAAACCGCAACAATTTAGAGAATGTTTTTACATCATAATGAGTTATTACATCACTGGGAGAAAGAACTGTGGACTAGTTTCAAGTGGATGGACATCCACTTGAAACTAATCCATGGTTCTTTCACCCAATGATATAATAAATATCATCATCATCATCATATCATTAACAACTTATCATCATAATACATCATTGTCATATAACACCTCCTCATGATCATCGTTTTCATCGATGATACATCACATACATGTTGGTCACTAGACATAATCACAACTACTCCTCATCATCAACTCTCATAAACATATTGTACCTCATAGGACCTACTACATTCTCTTAGGACCTACTATATTATCTTAGGTAAAATAGCATAAAACAAGAGAGCCCCTTACTCTCAATTATGGAGAATGGATATTATCCTGTCTCCAATTCTTGCCTTTCGCACAATGTTGCTTCCAAGAACCTCCTTACGACTGTCCATACTTTTTTTCCATTCTTTGATTATCATGTGTTCACCGTTTTTAGAAATCCGGTATGGACAGGTGAGATTCGTAGGACGACCTGGCTGTATGTTCAAAACATCAAGGCAACCATTCTGATACATCAAATGAGGCACACGATCCATCGAGATTTTCTGTTGAAAAACATAGTAATAACTTCGTAGTTAGCAATGTAGTTCAGTTTTAGAAGTGTGCAAAAGATGCACATATGTCGTAATAGTAAAAATCCTTACCAGGATATCTCCATGGAAGTTATCGTGGTTCAACACGTGCACTAGTGGCACGTATTGACCATAATTTGGAGGGGTTTGATAAAAGGCATTGTAATTCTCAATTTCAGTACAATATGCAACCAGATGATTTTTCTCCTGATAAGTTAACTCAGAGCCATCGGTGTAGTTGGTTCTGTCTACCATCTTCCACACATTCTTTGAAGAATGAAAATAAGCTATCAATGGAAATAAGCTGTCAACTATTTTGAAATAAACAATATAATTACTTAATAACTATGTTTGAGGAACTCACATAGCGGTAGAATTGGAAGCGTATCAACCAGGACCCAAATGTCCAAATTGTCTTGGTCGATGCCAGGATCCCCAAGATCCATGGTGACAAACATACCCTCTTGAAAATCATACATCTTGCAAAGTGCTTCCCAACCTGGGCAACTAAAATGGGATACGCTCTCAGAATTGTATAGATTTACCTCAAAATCCATACCATGATGGGTCCTTAGGTTAATTTTCTTTGTTTCATTCCTCTCATGATCTTCAAAACCCATCCTCTCCAAGACATAGCGTCTTGCATGGCATGGGATAAGCTAGTCGAATTGTAAAAGACAAAAATTACACGTTGAAGAAGTAGAAGTCGAGCTTAATCGTGAAAAAACACTTTGCGTCATAGCTTACCGTATCACAATCGAAGGCCTCCTCGAGCTTAATGCTGAAGCGCCGACATTCGTCCAGGTGAGGCCAGTCGCAGAAACCCCGGTTGTCGCCGCACCAGGAGCACTCCCCGGGACCTTCTTCGTCCGACGACATTTCCTATGTTCATAATTCAAAGATTAATTTGTACAATTAAATATATGTACTACAAAAACTAAATTAGATCATTATTATTCAGCACGGGTTGACTATCGGTCCGCCGAGTTTTTTTTGAAAACTCTCAGCTCACGTGGTGTATATATTCGACCGTTGGTGATGGTAGCTGCTCCCTTCGTCCCCGAGTGCATTAAACCAAAATTTCTAGCACACGGGAATGAAGGAGAAGCGACCCCCACGACACCAGTCGGCATTCTTCTTCGTTCTCTCATATATGGTGGACACACTCCCTCACTGATTTTTTTGACCGTTGGTGATGGCCGTTACTCCTCCTTTCCCTAGTGCATAACAAAGGTCTAGCACAAGGAGAAGAAGGAGAAATGACCCCCACAACAACAGTCGGGATTCTTTGGCCTCGACAGACTTAAAGTCAACCCGAAATATCGTTTAATTATCTTTCTAGAAAATCCAGTCCACTCGATATTTCCTACATATTCTAGCACAAGTCATGCCAAAATTCATGGAAAATTCTGGCATGACCTTTGCTAAAAAAGGGCATATCGAGCGCCTGAAATTTGCCGGAACGGAAATTAATCAACACTACGGCAAAACATAGGCCACTCGGAGGTGTAACCTGCAAACATTATCGGCCACTTGGGCAAACACATATCCTATTTGACATGTTTTTATCTACATCATATCTTATAAGACTCATATTGACATGGAGATTTGTCTGGTCTCACCTCGAGGTCGGAGGGGGTCGGTGACGGGAACGACGGCGGGGATGATGGAGGGGCTCCTAGATTTCTGCAAAAACAAATACACTATAGTTATCACTAATACATCCCGAATAGTATCATACATATAACATCGATCACTAATACAACTAGTTCTATGTGACATGTGACATGTTCAACTAGTTCTATTAATTCAACTAGTTCTTACTAAAAATAAATTTACTATAAATATAAATAAACTAGTTCTTTCTAAAAATAAACTAGTTCAACTAGTTATATTAATTTTCTTACTAAAAATACATTAGTTCTATTAATTCAACTAGTTCTTACTAAAAATAAACTAGTTCAACTAGTTTTATTAATATACTTACTAATTATTTTTAAAACTTACTAAAAATAGTAAAAAAACTACATTATACAATAGTAAAAAACTAAAACTATAGTAAAAACAGAGAAAAAGATGGAGGGGGAAGGGAAAGGGAGGAGGAAGGAGAGAGGAGGAGAGGGAGGAGGTCGGTGGGATTGGAGGAGGGAGGGGCGGCCGGAGGAGGAGGAGGGAGGGGCGGGGGGAGGAGGGGGAGGGAGGGGGCGGCCGGAGGAGGAGGAAGAGGGAGGGGCGGTGGGAGGAGGGCGGCCGGAGGGAGGGGAGGAGGAAGGAGGCAGGACGGAGGGAGTACCTCGGCGGAGAGGAGAAACGCGAAGGCGGCGGACAACGGAACCGGCACGGGCGAGAGTGAGAGTGAGAGGGAGAGTGAGTGAGAGCTAGGGTCGGGCGCGTGTAGGATAAGGTAAGTAAGTAGTAGCGTGTTTTCCTAGCACGCGCTACTGCTATGGGATGTAGCAGTAGCGCTAGCTAGTGATACGCGCTACTACTAAGTGGGGCTAGCCATCTCCGCGCAGTACAAACACAGCAGCAACGCGTTATCATAGCACGCACTACTGCTAAAGTAGTAGTAGTAGTAGCGCGGTTTATTTAAACACGCTACTACTAAGTAGCGGTAGCGTCCATTTTTGTCCAGCGCTACTGCTAAGATGCTGTATATAAGGTTTTCCCTAGTAGTGTTTACTTAATTTTTTGTGTGTTTCATTCACATCTATTTATCCAATCTCATACAATTTAATCTATCTTTTTACCCCAGAGGCATTGACAACCCCTCTTATGCGTTGGGTTGCAAGTATTGTTCTTTGTGTGCAGATACCGTTTACATAGTGTTGCTTGGTTCTCTTACTGGATTGATAACCTTGGTTTCATAACTGAGGAAAATACGTGGAGTAGCTATGTTGCATCATCCCTTCCTCTTTAGGAAAATACCAACGCAGATCTGAGCCACGTGAGCGCCACACGCGCCCGCCTACCTCCGCCCCGCGTGCTCCTGTGTCGTGCCGCCCGCCTGGCCGCGTCACCGCGCTCCTACGCACCCACGGCCATGTCGCCATGCGCCATCCCGCGCCGTCCACACGCCCCGTGGCCCCTGCTCACCGGCCTGCGCACGCTCGCCCCCTCTGTTGCCCCTCGCCGCACGCGTGCCGCACGACCCCCGCTTTCCCTGCCGCTCACCTCGCCTCGACCACCATGCCCGCCGTTGCCCTGGCCACCGGCGGCCCCCTCCGGCGCCCGCCCGTGCATCGCCACAGCCTCACCCCACCCTGGCTCGCCACGGCCAGCGCCCGAGCTCGCCCCATCAGGAGCCCGTGGTCGCGTCGGTTTGCCCATTAGCCCAACGCCCATGCTCGCCCCATCGGGAGCCCATGGCCGCGCCGTTTGCCCATTAGCCCGGCGCCCGATCCAGTGGCCAAATGGGCCACTAGCAGGGGGCCCACGCCCCTTTTATTGAAATGAAAAGGAAAAACAAAAAAGGATTAAAAAGAATGGAAAATAAATTAACTTAATTAGTTTAGAATAATTAACTTAACCTAAGTTAATTTTGTTTAGTTAAATTGTGACAATGACAAACGGGCCCCACATGCCAGGGTTGACTTAATCAACCTATTGATCTACTGACATCATGATGATGCTGGCACAGTAATTGTATTTTTTAATTAATTTGAATCTCGTAATTCCATAATATTATTAAAACTTTGAAAAACAATATAAAATAATCCGTATCTCGGATGAAAGTACTTTGTACATGAAAGTTGCTCAGAAGAACGTGATGAATCTGAAAACGCACTCCATTCGTCTGCTACATGTCCCTAGCATGGCGAACATGGAACCGTTCCCCTCCGTTTCACCTGTCCGAAAATACCAAACTCCGAGAATACTTTTCCCAATGTTTACCCCCTTCGCCAATAGCACCTAGTACCGCGTCAGGGCATACCTAGCACCGCTTATTGACATGCCATGCATCTGTTTGCATTGTATTCCTTGTATCTTCCCCCTCTTCTCTCCCGTAGACTTCGAGACTGGGGTCGCTGCTGCCCCGATTGACTACGGTGTTGACGACCCCTCCTTCTCAGCTGAGTTTCCAGGCAAGCAAAACCTCCTTGATCATCCTCATACCGCCCATTCCTTCTATCTACTACTTGCATTAGAGTAGTGTAGCTGTTACTGCTTTCAGATGATCCTATTCTGCTGCATAGTCTGTCTTTGTTACTACCATTGATACCTTTACGTGCAATCCTAAATGCTTAGTATAGGATGCTAGATTTCCATCAATGGCCCTACATACTTGTCCGTCTGCCATGCTATACTATCGGGTTGTGATCACTTTAGGAGGTGGTCACGGGTATATACTATATACTATTACATACTTATGTTACTGTTCAGAGATGTGGGGGCTGAAGGGGCAGGTGGTTCCACCCAGGTAGTGGTGGGCCTGGGTTCTTGACGGCCCCCGAGTGTTACTTTGTGGCGGAGCGACAAGGCAGGTTGAGACCACCCAGGAGAGAGGTGGCCTGGTCCCTGGTCGGCGCCCGCGGTTACTTCAAAATAATCCGCCTAACGAGTTTGGATATTTGATCTGAGTTGGTCGTTGGCCATATACGCACTAACCGCCACGTGGGACAAGATATGGGCAACCGGTGTCGTAGTATCAGCCGAAGCTTTTCAGATGTCAGCGACTGAGCAGTGCGCGCCCGGGTGGTCCGCGTAAAGTAACTGCCTTGTAGTGCAGGTTGCCAGGACTGATCCCGACCGCCCACGCAATGTGCAGGAGTGCAAAGGGCGATGGGCCCAAGACCACTGTGCGCTTAGGATGTAGACCGGCGTGCTGACCTCTTTGTTGGGCCTAGGTAGGGCTGCGAAGTGTTGATCTTCCGAGGCCAGACATGACCCAGGAAAGTGTGTGCGGCCAGAGTGATCGAGCGTGTCGGGTAATGTGGTGCACCCCTGCAGGGAAGATTGATCTATTCGAATAGCCGTGTCCACGGTAACAGGACGCTTGGAGTTGTATTCCGACCTCATGACAACTAGAACCGGATATTTAATAAAACACACCCACATAAGTTCGAGAGACAACCCGGTGATCGCTCTCTCGCAGGGTGTCGAGGATAGGATCGTTGGGTAGGATTATGCTATATGTGATACTTGTTATTGTACTTGCTACTCTCTTCTATATGCTTCAAGATGGAGGCTGCCAGAAGCATAGTAATCGATAGGACTAGCTTCTCCCCCTCTTATTCTAGCATTCTGCAGTTCAGTCCATAGATACTACCCCTTTCAATTATACCGACGCATATGTAGTATACATCTGATGTCAGTCTTGTGAGTGCTTTGGATGAGTACCCACGATTGCTTTGCTTCCCCCTTTTCCCCGATACCCGGTTGATGCGATCAGATGTTGGAGCCTAGGAGTCAGACGCCACCGTCGACGACTCCTACTACACCGAGGGTGCCTACTACTACATGCAGGCCGCCGACGACCAGGAGTAGTTAGGAGGATCCCAGGTAGGAGGCCTGCGCCTCCTCGATATGTATCCTCATTTGTGCTAGCCATCTTATGGCACCTTGTTTAACGTGTGTCTGTACTCGGGTATTGTTGCTTCCGCTGACTCGTTTATGATCGAGCGTTGTATTCGAGCCCTCGAAGCCCCTGGCTCGTAGTATGAAGCTTGTATGGCTTAATTTGTGTTTAGAGTTGTGTTATGATAACTTCCGTGAGTCCCTAATCTTGAGTACACGTTTGCATGTATGATTAGTGTACGATTGAATCGGGGACGTCACACATTAGAATCACCATTGAATATATTTTCATATGATGTACTCCCTCTATAAACTATTACCTCCGTTTCTAAATATTTGTCTTTCCAGAGATTTCAACAAGTGACTACATGCGGAGCAAAATGAGTGAATCTACACTCTAAAATATGTCTATATACATCTGTATGTGGTAGTCCTTAGGAAATCTCTAAACAGACAAATATTTAGGAACGGAGGGAGTAATATATCTAAACGATTCTATATTAGTTTGCAGAGGGGGTATATTTATTATTGTGAAAATTTGGATTGTTTTCTACTTCCTCTGTTCTTAAATATGTCGGGGGAGTTGAGTTTACGCTCCCCAACAACTTATATTTATGAACGGAAAGATTATAAACTTGATCAAACGTTAGAAATTTTGACTTAGGTTAAAGCTAATACATGGAGTAAAGAAAAACTAAGGGAATACCAAGTGGAATACAAGTTTCATCGTGGGTGGGTTCATGAAATCTCATTCTGGATTGCTAAATCTCAGTCGAGTAAGTCTCAGTCGACGCTATTTTTGTGAGATCTTACGTGAAGATTCGTGCAAATTATTTGTTTTGGTTTTTATTTTTTCTTTGTTACATGTTACTATGTCACTTGACATAGACTTGTTAGCCACACCCAGTCTCATTTTGGTTTAGTGACGTACACAACTACATTAGCTTTCACCTAAGTCAAAATTTCGAAAGGACAAGGGCACATAATCGCCGAACCACATTACCCATTACCTAGAAAAAATCTTCACCCATTTCCACCTCTTTTTGCCTCGGTCCATCCACTCGTGCAAACCCAACTACGGAACTACCGCCTCCATGGATTGGCTCCTGACCACCGGCTTGTCGGCCACCGCCGGCGCGTGGGGCGCCCACGCAGGCCTCGGCGACGAAGTGGACAGGCTGCGTTCCGTGCTGTCCCGCGTGCAGGCGCTCGTCGAGCAAGCGGAGCAGTGGCGGTTCGCCAACCCCGGTGTCGCCGATCTCCTCGCGCGGCTCAAGGACGCCGCCTGCGACGCCGAGGACCTCGCGGACGAGCTCGCCACGGACGAGAAGCAGGCGAGCCAGAGCCTCTTCCCATCCGCGCGCAGTTTCCTGCGCGGATTGGTCACCGGCGCGGCGGATAGAGCCAGAGGCGTCAGGTCTCGGCTCGAGTACGCGTCCACCGACCTGGAGCGGGCCCTCGCCGTGCTGGACGCGGCCGGCAAGGCGACGCCGCGGCGCGCGTTCCGGGAGACGAGCTCGTTCGCCGGGAGGCCCCTGGTTCTCGGCAGAGACCGGGAGCGCGAGGATGTGGTCCGTCTGCTTCTGAATCCGCTCCATGCCCACGATTCCGGCGATGGCGGCGGCAGCGCGAAGCGACGGAAGAGCCGTGACGGCGTGGCCGTGCTGGCGATCCTTGGCATGGGCGGCGTAGGGAAGACCACTCTGGCGCAGGTTGTGTACAACGACCATAGGGTGCAGGACCACTTCGACCTGCGGGTGTGGGTTTGCCTGCCGGAATCGCCGGACGTGACGCTGGTGACCAAAGCGATCATAGAGTCGGCGACCAACGGGGCGGTGGCGCAAACTGGCCTTGGCAATTTGGACTCACTTCAGGTGGTTCTCAGGGATTTGGTCAGGTCCAATAGGTTCCTTCTTGTCCTTGACAATGCCTGGTGTGAGGACAGTGTGGAGTTTCAGACGCTCATCGCGCCACTGAAGTTTGGGCATCCTGGAAGTGCCATCTTGGTGACCGGTCGCTCTTGCAAGGTTGCTGATGCCGCCGGAGCGGCGGAACTGTTATGTCTGAATGGGTTACCGGAGGAGGCTTACTGGGAGCTGTTCAAGCAGTATGCATTCGGCGATGAGGACCCTGCAGACCATCCTGAATTGGTGGCCATTGGCAAGAAGATTGCCCATAGGCTCAAGGGCTCCCCTCTTGCTGCCAAGACTGTCGGTGGGGCACTGAGCTCTGACATGAGCACAAAGCATTGGAGCATAGTCATGGCAAGTGGGTTGTGGGAGCTTGATCAAGGTGCAGGAGGCATTCTCCCGGCTCTTCGACTGAGTTACCAGTACCTCCCTGCATACCTCAAGCAATGCTTTGCATTCTGTGCGATATTTCCAAAGGGGTATATCTTCGGGAAGGAGACTCTGATTGACATGTGGATTGCAGAAGGCTTCATCTCTCCTCAAGGCGACTTTGGGAACAAATGCTTGAAAGAATTGCTCAACAAGTCCTTTTTTCAGCAACACATATTCAGTGACTCATGTTTCGTCATGCATGACCTGATGTCTGATCTCGCACAGTCACTCTCTATAGATGAATGTTTTTGTCTGACTGATGAAAGATGCCTTCCGAAAATCCCTTCCACTGTTCGCCATCTGTCAGTGTGCACCAAACATCTTGAACTGGGTAGATACCCAAAGCTGCGGTCACTTTTGATTCTCGGTATGTCTGGGCAAGATTTGAGTTGCTCACTTGATATTTTGTTTGATAAACTGAGTAATATCCGCGTGCTGGTGCTACGGGAGTGTGCGATCAAAGAGCTCCCTAGGAATATTGGCAATCTAAAACTTCTCCGGTATATCGATATCTCTTACACAAAGATCCAATGGTTGCCTGACTCCATCTGCCAGCTAAGCAATTTGCAAATTCTGAATGTACTGAACGTCCCTCTGAAGAACCATCCCAACGGTTTGACTAGATTAGTCAATCTGAGGAAATGTTACATGAATGAACCGATTACTTCGGTGATGAGCAATATAAGCGCTTTGACATCACTCGAGAACTCGTTGGTATTTGAAATTCCGAAAGGACAAGGGCACAGAATCGCCGAACTGAAGGACATGACACAGCTGACCGAAACTTTACATGTTACGAATCTTGAGAATGTTGTGAAGGATGATGCCTTAAAAGCCAAGATGAACACAAAAGCGCACATACAACGGTTGATTCTGGAATGGTCTTCAAGCGAAGCTGGTAATGCGGAATTCAGCAATGCCAAGTATTCACAAGAAAGCATTATTGTTGAATCATTTGAGCCCCATCCCAACCTTGAGAGTTTGAAATTGAAGCACTACAGTGGCATCCAAACACCATCTTGGTTGCAGGCTGGAAATCTTTGCTGTTTGTGTGAGCCCAGTCTCTCCAACTGTCATTTCCTAACTGAAATCACCAGCCTCCCTTCTTCCCTCAGGAGGTTGCACATCATACGATGCAGAAACCTGAGGAGTCTCGATGAGTGTCTACAGGCACAGAGCTTGCAGGGAATCGCGGAAATAACTGTTATGAACTGCTCAAAACTAGCATTGCTCCCTGTGGAAAGATTTCGGGGCTTTGCTTCTCTTCGTGTATTGGAAATTCAAAATTGTCCAGAGCTTCCACCCACAAGGAAACTGACCCTGCCGCCATCGATGGAGGAGTTGCTTATGAGGTCATGCGGCCATGTTGATGCGTCACTTCCATCCTGCTTGCACAACCTGTCTTCACTCGTAACCTTGGTTATATACAACTGTCCTAACTTACTGTCCCTTCCAGCAGAAATAGTTTCGCAGCTGCGATCACTCCGAGGGATGTATGTCGATAACTGCAGCAGCCTGCAATCCTTGGGTGGATTGCACCACCTTTCGTCACTCATCAACCTGCACATTGTGAACTGCCCTAGGTTGACAGACCTTGATCCCTCGATGTTTCTCGACGTCGGCGAAGGCCGGGGGATGCAGAAGCTCGAGTGCCTGACCATCAGTAGCACCTCTCTCCTTAGCCTGATGATGAGAAGCACATTACCTGCTCTTAAGATCGTTGTCCTGTACCAGTCCACCGACTCCGCGGTTGTTCATGGCCCTCGCAACAAGAAGTTGTGTTGGTGTTTCCCGTCGGTGCAAGAGCTGTTGTTTCAGGACTGTGGGAATCTTGTTGCACTCCCTGAAGAGCTGTGCACTTTGTCGACTCTCCAGTTCCTGCGGATATTCAACTGTCCGAAGATCCAGTCATTGCCACATACGGGCTTGCCGGTCTCCCTGAGGACATTGTCCTTCGAGAAGTGCCACCCGTTGCTGGAGGAGCAGTTAAAGAAGCTCAAGTTCTCCTACAATACGGCGTAGTCTCGGTGACTCCGAATTCAGAGCGAACATCAGCTTGTGTTGCCTGCAGCTTACTGAGTTAAGCTTGCAGCTTTGAGACATTGTAACCATACTATTTGTGCAGGAGTGTCCTTTTTAGTTTCATCTGGATGCTTTGTTCGGTCTCGGGAACTCAAATAACACAAATGTGTGGAACTTCTTCAGCTTGCGTGCTACACATCCGCATTGTCTTCCAAGTTCTGGCACAGCTTAACCATACTCTTTTATTGAAGCCTTGTTCTTGCCAATTCCTCTGTGCTAGCAATCTGAATACAGATCAATGCAGCAGTTTTTTCCTGGACTGAGCAAAAGGCTGACGCCCAGTTTGCACAATGCATCAGCTTTACATTTGCTGACAGTGTAACCCTGCTGCAGTCTTGCCAATACCATCTGGGATATTTGTTCTGCCTCAGGAGCTCAAATGGCAGTAAGCATTTTGGAATTTATCTGGACACTGGTACTGCCAAAATACACACCAACTTGTTCTTTCTAGAGAATATACACAGCAACTTGGCATTCGGAAAGCCAGGCAAACTCGAGCGAAGTGGCGGCAGCCTGCCTACAAGGCCAAGCGTGGGCCTCTCCTTCGCTTCCCTTCCCGCCTTGCTGTTGCGATTGCCGCCACAAATCGAGTGGCGGTTAAAACAGCAGAGGAGAAAGAAAGGGAAATCCTACCCTCCGTCGCAGCCAGAGGCTCCGGTCTGCTGCACGAACCTCCATCACGATGGTCCCGCGGCCGATCCCCTCCTCTCCCGCCACCGTCTCCCTGCCCGCCCCGCTCCTCTTGCTGCCGCCGATCTCTGGGAAGCCGTCGGCCTCTTTCTCCTTATCCTCCAGCGGCATAGCACGCCGCGGCGCCCGGTGCTCCGCGGCGAACAAGCCCTCCCCTCCCCCTTCCGCCGCCCCGGGCAACGAGGTAAGGTAGCCACCCCGTCGTCTTTCTTCCTGTCTGTATTTGGCTCGCCTCTGGGCCCGTCGTTGATCGCGTCGTTCGATTCTTGCAGCGGCGGCAGCAGCAGCTCCATGGCCAAGATAAGGAGCGAGGTGCTGTCGCCCTTCCGGTCGGTGCGCATGTTCTTCTACCTCGCCTTCATGGCCAGCGCGGGCCTCGGTAGCCTCATCGCGCTCACGCAGCTCCTCCCGGCGCTGGGGAACCCCGCGAGGGCGGCGGGCGTCGCGGAGACGCTCAAGGGCCTGGGCATCGACGTGGCGGCGGTGGCCGTCTTCGCGTTCCTCTACTCGCGCGACCGCAAGGCCAGCGACGCGCAGGTGGCCAGGCTGACGCGGGAGGAGAACCTGTCCAGGCTCAAGCTCCGCGTCGGCGACGGCGGCCGGGTGGTGCCGCTGAGCGAGCTGCGGGGCAGCGCGCGGCTCGTCATCGTCGCCGGCCCCGCCGAGTTCGTCGCCGAGTCGTTCCGCCGGAGCAGGCCGTTCCTCAGGGACCTCATGGAGAGGGGCGTGCTGGTGCTGCCCTTCCCCACGGACGGCAACGCGCCGGCGCTGGAGTTCGGTGAGGAGGGCGACGGGGAGGCGGAGGCGGAGGACGAGGAGGTCGCCGGGAAGAGCAGGAGGCTCTGGCAGCTCACGCCGGTGTACACCTCCGAGTGGGCAAAGTACGAAGCCGCTCTGGCCGAGCTAAATCACTTACTCTCTTGCTCGCACACGGAGAATTGGCAATGGCGAATCACATCGTGCTGATTGCTGCTGGTACTCGTTGCAGGTGGTTGGCTGAGCAGAAGAAGATGGCGAATGTCAGGCCTGATTCCCCTGTGTGAGTAGCACTGCAGATTAATTCGTCTGAACATTTCGCTGAAGCTTTCAGCTGTTCGGGTGGTTGAATTCTCGTAATCGAATTGTTCTTTCTCGCCGACGGATCATTGTGCGCAGGTACCTGTCGCTGAGGATGGACGGGCGCGTCCGGGGCAGCGGCGTGGGCTACCCGCCATGGCAAGCGTTCGTGGCGCAGCTGCCGCAGGTCAAAGGGATGTGGTCGGGTCTTTTTGATGGAATGGACGGGAGAGTCTAGTTTTCTTTGCGGGCTTCTTTTTTGTGTTCTGTCTTCTGAAATTTGCGTGGTTTTGCAAGTTTGCATAGTACCGTACACGTGTAAAGCAGGCAAGGGCATGTCTGAACTGATTAGTTCATGCGCAACTGTCTCGATGACAACAGATGTAAGTTTGACTCTTTTTAAAGATAAGTTTGACTGACTAGTTCTGAGCAAACATCATAAACGAAAATGTTCTCACCGAGCAAACATCATAAACTGCACTCCAAAAGCTGTGGCCAAGGTTCTCACCAATCGAGTAAAACCACTCATCCCACTACTCATTCACTATGACCAAACTGGTTTCCTACACGGCCGCAACATAGCCAAAAAATTCGTTTATGCTGCGGATATCCTTAGCGCTTGCCACACTCGGAAAGCCCCAATCATGTTTTTCAAACTTGATTTCAGCAAAGCATTTGACTCGATCTGTTGGTCCTCTCTCATATCTATCTTGCAGGCGAGGGGTTTCCCTCTCATTTTCTATGCATGGGTTAACAACATTCTGCACACAGGCAAAACGGCGATTCTCCTTAATGGCACCCCGGGGTCTTGGATCCAATGTAGAAATGGCCTGCGCCAAGGAGACCCTTTCTCGCCATACTTGTTCATCATTGTAGCTGACGTTCTACAAAGGTTGATCTCCCAGGCCTTCGGGCCAAACGAACTATGCCATCCTCTCAAATCTAATGAGCCTCTGGTGACCCTCCAATATGCCGACGACACACTAATCATTGCCGCTGCTAACGTCGCCACAACCGCAACTCTCAAGAAAACTCTTGATGATTCCGCCCTTGCGACTGGCTTAGTTATTAATTTCCAAAAAACAGTCCTGCTCACAATTGCCACGGACGATTGCACGCAAAACGACATTGCGGCCGCTCTAGGGTGTAACTTCTCCTCCTTTCCGTTAATTTACCTAGGCCTCCCACTCTCCCCCACCAAAGTACCCCTCTCAGCCTTCGATCCTATCGTCGACAGCTTTCGAAGATTTCTGTTCAGGTGGGTCGCTCGTCTACTCTCCCGTGGCGTCAGGTTAACTTTGTTGACCGCGGTCCTCGACTCCCTAGCAGTCTATTTCATGTCCATTTTACGCCTTCCAAAGTCTGTCCTGGTTAAGCTTGACGCCATTAGGAGAGCCTTCTTCTGGTCCAACGAGTGCGAGTTGTCTAGTCGCGTGGAAAAATGTTTACAAACCAAAAGAACTTGGTGGTCTAGGCATTAAAAATCTCAAAGTTCATAACCATTGCCTGCTCATGAAATTTTCCTTTAAAATCCTGCAAAACTCGGACATCCCTTGGATACATTGGTACAATCAAATGTATCCACTTGGCATTGCTGCCAAAACTTCCAGGCCTTCCTTTCTCTGGAAAGTAGTAAACAAAAACCTACCACTTCTTATTGAGCACTCATTCGTGATCACCTACAATGGCCTCTCCACTTCTTTTTGGCTAGATAAATGGCTACTCAACTCCCCTCTCCACAAAGTCTTCCCACACCTATACTCACACTCCATAGATGACAAGGTGCTAGTGGCTACAATTTGGCAAAATGGCTTATTATCGAACCTGCGGAACCATCTTACTAATGCTGCTGCTCGAGAGTTGGACTGTGTTTTGTTGTTGTTGCAGGATTTCCAAAACGTGGACCGACCGGATGAGCGGTCCCTCACACATGGGCTTCCTTTCTCAGCTAAGAATGCATACAACTCCATTGTTGCATAGGAAATAGTCGACCCACACCATGATTTTGTCTGTTCTTCCAAAGTCACGACCAAAGTCAAGATTTTCGTCTGGCTTCTACTCCGTGACTAGCTAAACACGAACGCCAATATGCTTCACAAACATATTGCTCAATCTGTGTCCTGCCCAAGATGCCAAGACCCATGTGAGGATGCCCTTCACCTCATCTCCAACTGCTCCTATGTTACACAAGTGTGGTCTCTCCTGGGGCTGCCTGCCCTGACTTCCCTCACTCCTCTACACCAACACCCGGCAGTTCCGGGCTTTAACCCCAACATCTGGTCATTGGTGGCCTTGACCATTGCCTGGAAGCTCTGGGACTCGAGAAATGCCGTCGTGTTCAGAAACGAAGATCACCCACCCCGAGTAACGCTAAGGAATATTATCGCTGATTTCTCTCTCTAGGTTTTCCGTTTTAAAAAGACTGAAGATAGAATTTGTGCTAGACAGTGAAGTAAATATGCCCTAGAGGCAATAATAAAGTTATTATTTATCATTATTTCATGATAAATGTTTATTATTCATGCTAGAATTGTATTAACCGGAAACTTAGTACATGTGTGAATACATAGACAAAACATATTGTCCCTAGATGCCTCTACTTGACTAGCTCGTTAATCAAAGATGGTTATGTTTCCTAACCATAGACATGTGTTGTCATTTGATGAATGGGATCACATCATTAGGAGAATGATGTGATGGATATGACCCATCCATTAGCTTAGCATTATGATCGTTATAGTTTCATTGCTACTGCTTTCTTCATGACTTATACATGTTCCTCAAACTATGAGATTATGCAACTCCCGAATACTGGAGGAACACTTTGTGTGCTACCAAACGTTACAACGTAAATGGGTGATTATAAAGGTGCTCTATAGGTGTCTCCGAAGATGTTTGTTGAGTTGGCATAGATCGAGATTAGGATTTGTCACTCCGTGTTTCGGAGAGGTATCTCTGGGCCCTCTCGGTAATACTCATCACTATAAGCCTTGCAAGCATTGTAACTAATGAGTTAGTTGCGAGATGAAGTATTACAGAACGAATAAATAGACTTGCCGGTAACGAGATTGAACTAGGTATGATGTACCGACGATCAAATCTCGGGCAAGTAACATACCGATGACAAAGGGAACAATGTATGTTGTTATGCGGTTTGACCGATAAAGATCTTCGTAGAATATATAGGAGCCAATATGAGCATACAGGTTCCGCTATTGGTTCTTGACAGGAGATGTGTCTCGGTCATGTCTACATAGTTCTCCAACCCGTAGGGTCCGCACGCTTAACGTTCGATGACGATTTGTATTATGACTTATGTGTTTTGATGACCGAAGTTTGTTCGGAGTCCCGGATGAGATCACGGACATGACGAAGTCTCGAAATGGTCGAGACATAAATATTCATATATTGGAAGGCTACATCAGGACACCAGAATGGTTCAGGTCATTTCGGATAAGTTTCGGAGTACCGAGGGTTACCGGAAACCACTCCGGGAAGTTATTGGGCCTCATGGACCTTAGTGGAGAAGAGAGAGGGCCGGGTAGGAGGTGGCACGCGCCCCCCTTGCCCCAATCCGAATTGGACAAGGGGAGGGGGCGGCGCCCCCTCCTTCCTTCTCTCCTCCTCATCCTTCCCTCTTCTCCTACTAGGAATATGAAAGAGGAGGGGAATCCTACTTGGACTGGGGAGTCCTAGTAGGATTCCCCACACCTGGCGCGCCCCCCTTGGGCCGGCCACCTCTTCCCTCCCCTCCTTTATATACATGGCCAAGGGCACCCCATAGACACACAAGTTTCTCTCCCAACCGTGTGCGGTGCCCCCCTCCATAGTTACACACCTCGATCATACCATCGTAGAGCTTAGGTGAAGCCCTGCGCCGGTAGCATCATCATCACCGTCGCCACGCCATCGTGCTGACAGAACTCACCCTCGTCCTCAACTGGATCAAGAGCACGAGGGACGTCATCGAGCTAAACGTGTGCTGAACGCGGAGGTGTCGTACGTTCGGTACTTGATCGGTTGGATCAATAAGAAGTTCGACTACATCAACCGCGTTATTGAAACGTTTCCGCTTTCGTTCTACGAGGGTACATGGACAAACTCTCCCCTCTCGTTGCTATGCATCACCTATATAGATCTTGCATGATCGTAGGATTTTTTTTTGAAATTACCCCATTCCCCAACAGTGGTATCAGAGCCAGGTTTATGCGTAGATGTTATATGCACGAGTAGAACACAAAGTATTGTGGGCGATAATAGTCATACTGCTTACCACCAACGTCTTACTTTGATTTGGCAGTATTGTTGGATGAAGCGGCCCGGACCGACATTACATGACCGTGTTCATGAGACTGGTTCTACCGACGTGCTTTTGCACATAGGTGGCTGGCGGGTGTCTGTTTCTCCAACTTTATTTGAATCGGGTTTGACTATGGTCGGTCCTTATTGAAGGTTAAAACAGCACACTTGACGAAAAATCGTTGTGGTTTTGATGCGTAGGTAAGAACGGTTCTTGCTAGAAGCCCATAGCAGCCACATAAAACTTGCAACAACAAAGTAGAGGACGCCTAACTTGTTTTTGCAGGGCTTATTGTGATGTGATATGGTCAAGACATGATGTGATATAAATTGTTGTATGAGATGATCATGTTTTGTAACAAAGTTATCGACAACTGGCAGGAGCCATATGGTTGTCGCTTTATTGTATGCAATGCAATCGCCATGTAATTGTTTTACTTTATCACTAAGCGGTAGCGATAGTCATATTAACAATAGTTGGCGAGACGACAACGATGCTACGATGGAGATCAAGGTGTTGCGCCGATGACGATGGAAATCATGATGATGCTTCGGTGATGGAGATCATCAGCACAAGATGATGATGGCCATATCATGTCACATATTTTGATTGAATGTGATGTTTATCTTTTATGCATCTTATTTTGCTTAGTATGGCGGTAGCATTATAAGATGATTGAGGGAGTCCTGGATTAAGGGGTCCTCGGTCATCCGGCCTATTGACATGGGCCAGACTGATGGGCTATGAAGATGCAAGACCGAAGACTCTCACCTGTGTCCGGATGGGACTCTTTTTGGCGTGGAAGGCAAGCTTGGCACCCGGATATGAAGATTCCTTTAAAGGTGCTCTGCATTTATGCTTTGCGGTCTCAGAAAGGGCTAGCGAGATACCATCTTGTTATATCATATTATGATTGTTTTGAGAAAGTGTTGTCATCCAAGATTTATTATTATTGCTCACTAGTTGATTATGCCATTGATATGAGTAAACATGAGACCTAAGTGTTATTATGAATATGGTTAGTTCATAATCTTTGCTGAAAACTTGAATGCTGGCTTTACATATTTACAACAACAAGAGCAAACAAAGTTTGTAAAAGTTTTTCTTTATCGCTTTCAGTTGGTCAATTGAATTGTTTGAGGACAAGCAAAGGTTTAAGCTTGGGGGAGTTGATACGTCTCCGTCGTATCTACTTTTCCAAAGACTTTTGCCCTTGTTTTGGACTCTAACTTGCATAATTTGAATGGAACTAACCCGGACTGACGCTGTTTTTAGCAGAACTGCCATGGTGTTATTTTTGTGCAGAAATAAAAGTTCTCGGAATGTCCTGGAAATCCACGGAGCAACTTTTCAGAATTAATAAAAAATATTGGCGAAAGAAATAGCGTCAGGGGGGGCACACCTTGTCCACGAGGGTGGGGGCGCGCCCCCTGCCTCATGGGCCCCCTGGACGTCCACCAACCTCAACTCCAACTCCATATATTCGCTTTCGCGGAGAAAAAAAATTCATAGAGAAAGATTCATCGTGTTTTACGATACGGAGCCGCCGCCAAGCCCTAATCTCTCTCAGGAGGGCTGATCTGGAGTCCGTTCGGGGCTCCAGAGAGGGGGATTCGTCACCGTCGTCATCATCAACCATCCTCCATCACCAATATCATGATGCTCACCGCCGTGCGTGAGTAATTCCATCGTAGGCTTGCTGGACGGTGATGGGTTGGATGAGATTTACCATGTAATCAAGTTAGTTTTGTTAGGGTTTGATCCCTAGTATCCACTATGTTCTGAGGTTGATGTTGCTATGACTTTGCTTTGCTTAATGCTTGTCACTAGGGCCTGAGTGCCATGATTTCAGATCTGAACCTATTATGTTTTCATGAATATATTTGAGTTCTTGATCCTATCTTGCAAGTCTATAGTCACCTATTATGTGTTATGATCCGACAACCTCGAAGTGACAATAATCGGGATACTTCTCGGTGATGACCGTAGTTTGAGGAGTTCATGTATTCACTATGTGTTAATGCTTTGGTCCGGTACTCTACTAAAAGGAGGCCTTAATATCCCTTAGTTTCCACTAGGACCCCACTGCCATGGGAGACAAAAAATGTCATGCAAGTTCTTTTCCATAAGAACGTATGACTATATTCGGAATACATGCCTACATTACATTGATGAACTAGAGCTAGTTCTGTGTCACCCTATGTTATAACTATTACATGAGAATCACATCCGACATAATTATCCATCACTGATCCAATGCCTACGAGCTTTTCACATATTGTGCTTTGCTTATTTAATTTACCGTTGCTACTGTTACAATTACTACAAAACTGCTACCGTCACTTTTATCACTGTTACCATTACTATCATACTACTTTGCTACTAAATACTTTGCTGCAGATACTAAGTTATCTAGGTGTGGTTGAATTGACAACTCAACTGCTAATACTTGAGAATATTCTTTGGCTCCCCTTGTGTCGAATCAATAAATTTGGGTTGAATACTCTACCCTCGAAAACTGTTGCGATCCCCTATACTTGTGGGTTATCAAGACTATTTTCTAGCGCCGTTGCCGGGGAGCATAGCTCTATTCTTTGAGTCACTTGGGATTTATATCTTCTGGTCACTATGAAGAACTTGAAAGACGAAAGAACTAAGATTTATCCCTCAACTACGAGGGGAGGTAAGGAACTGCCATCTAGCTCTGCACTAGATTCTCCTTCTGTTATGAGTAAGCTTGCGACACCTAAACCTGCTTCTGCTATTAATTCTGATATGTCGCATGTTATTGATGATGCCACTTCTGCTATGCATGATACTTATGATGAAACTACTTCTATGCTTGATACTACTGTGCCATTAGGTGAAGTTCTTGATGAACAACTTGCTAGGGCTAGAGAGAATGAAATTATTGAAAATGAAATTATTGAAGATAGTGATGATGAAGGTTCTCCCCCTAAGTATGAATTGCCTGTTGTTCCTGAGGGTTATGTTATGGGTGAAGAAACTGCTAGAGATTTCCTTGCTTGCAATGATAGATCTGATCTTAACAAGTTATTAGCTAAACTGAAACAGAAAACTCTAAATGATAGAATGAAATATGACCCTGATTTTGCTACTTCACCTATCTTTGTTACTGATAAGGATGATGAATTCTCTGTCGATCATGAGATAATTACTTTAGTTGAATCTGATCCTTTTTATGGCTATGAATCTGAAACTGTTGTGGCACATCTTACTAAATTGAATGATATAGCCACCCTGTTCACTAATGATGAGAAATCTCGCTACTATTATATCCTTAAGATATTTTCATTCTCATTAAAGGGTGATGCTAAAACTTGGTTTAATTCTCTTGATCCTGGTTGTGTGCGTAGTCCCTAGGATATGATTTATTACTTCTCTGCTCATAAGAAACAAGCTGCCTTGAGGGAAATATATAATTTTGTGCAAATCAAAGAAGAGAGTCTCCCACAAGCTTGGGGGAGGCTTCTCCGATTACTTAATGCTTTGCCCGATCACCCTCTTAAGAAAAATGAAATAGTTGATATCTTTTATAATGGACTAACTGATGCTTCCAAGGACCACATGGATAGTTGTGCTGGTTGTGTTTTCAGGGAAAGAATAGTCGACCAAGCTGAATTACTATTGAATAATATGTTGACTAATGAAAATAATTGGACTCTTCCTGAGCCAGTTCTCGAGCCAATTGAGCCAACTCCTGAACCTATTCCTAAACCAACTCTGAAGAAGAGGGGCGTTCTATTTCTCAGTCCTAAAGATATGCAAGAGGCAAAGAAATCTATGAAAGAAAAAGGTATTAAAGCCGAAGATGTTAAGAATTTACCTCCTGTTAAAGAAATACATGGTCTTAATCTACCACCTATTGAAGAAACACATTGTCTTGATAACCCGTCACAGGTAGTAAAGGTAAATTCTCTCTATAGATATGATAAAGTTGAAATCCCGTCTACTAAATTTTCTAGCCCATGCTTGGATGAGTTTGATGACTTTATGGCTAGACAAGAAAATTTCAATGCCTATGTTGGTAGGGAATTAAAGAGTAATGCTTACATGATTGGATGCTTGAGTGATTATATGGCTAAAGTTCAAGGTGAACTTAAACTCATTAGTAACTATGCTTCTATGGTTACCACTCAAGCAGAACAAGTACTTAAGGCTCAAAGTGATTTGCTCGATGAATTAAATAATAAACATGATTTTGTTGTTAGAGTGGCTACTAGAACTGGTAAAATGACTCAGGAACCTTTGTATCCTGAAGGCCACCCTAAGAGGATCGAGCAAGATTCTCAGAGAAATAATATAGATGCACCTAGTCCTTCTAAAAAGAAGAAAAAGAAAAATGATAGGACTTTGCATGCTTCTAGTGAACCTGTTGTAGACACACCTGAGAATCCCAATGATATTTCTATCTCTGATGCTGAAACACAATCTGGTGATGAACATGAACCTAGTGATAATGTTAATGATAATGTTCATGTTGATGCTCAACCTAGCAATAATAATGTTGTAGAGATTGAAGCTCCTGTTGATCTTGATAACCCACAATCAAAGAATCAACTTTATGATAAATGAGACTTTGTTGCTAGGAAGCACGGTAAAGAAAGAGAACCATGGGTTCAGAAACCCATGCCTTTTCCTCCTAAGCCATCCAAGAAAAAGGATGATGAGGATTTTGAGCGCTTTGCTGAAATGATTAGACATATCTTCTTACGTATGCGCTTAACTGATATGCTTAAAGTAAATCCTTATGCTAAATACATGAAAGATATTATTACAAATAAAAGAAAGATCCCGGAAGCTGAAATTTCCACCATGCTAGCTAATTACACTTTTAAAGGTGGAATGCCTAAGAAACTAGGAGATCCAGGAGTACCAACTATATCATGCTCCATTAAAAGGAACTATGTTAAAACTGCTTTATGTGATCTTGGAGCCGGTGTTAGTGTTATGCCTCTCTATTTATATTGTAGACTTGAATTGAATAAGTTGACACCTACTGAAATATCTTTGCAAATGGCTGATAAATCAACTGCTATACTTGTCGGTATTTGTGAGGATGTGCCTGTTGTGGTTGCAAATGTCACTATCTTAACGAACTTTGTTATTCTTGATATTCCCGAGGACGATAGTATGTCAATTATCCTTGGTAGACCCTTTTTGAATACTGCAGGGGCTGTTAATGATTGCAACAAAGGCAATGTCACTTTTCATGTTAATGGTAATGAGCATACGGTATACTTTTCGAGGAAACAACCTCAAGTTCATAGCATCAATTCTATTGGGAAAATTCCAACTATCATTATTGGAGGTTTTGAATTTCCTCTTCCTACTGTCAAGAAGAAACATGATATTCTTATTATTGGGGATGTGCGTATCCCCGTTGAGGTAGCCTAGTGTTATCCGAAATTTCTCTAGTTTCATGTTATTCGGAATGAGTTTGTTAACAAGACTTGATCAACCTTGTTAGTGGATTCCTTTTGATGATCATGAGATTGATGAAATTAGAAGGCACAATCTTGTGCACCCTTCTTTTACCTTCTGTTATTTAGATTAAATAAAGTAAAAATAGTATATTCTGTCTGTTTTCTGAATTATCCATGCAATAAAAAATTTCCTGAAAATAAAAGTTCTCCAATTGCCCTGCCAATTTAGTATGATTTTTTCTGGAATATTTGAGAATATTTGGCACTGAGAACACAATAGGGGGAGCAAGCACCTGGCCATGAGGGTCCAGGGCGTGCCCACCCATACAGGGTGCGCCCCCTACCTCGTGGGCCCACGGTGGCTCCCCTCCACTTATTCCTGCACCCACACACTCCATCTTCCTCCCAAAAAAATCACCATCCAGCTCAAGCACGAGTTCTAGCTCATTTTGTTGCGATTTTCGATCTCCTTGCTCAAAGCTCCATTCACAAAAATGCTTTGGGAGATTGTTCCTTGGTATGTGACTCCTCCAATGGTCCAATTAGTTTTTGTTCTAGTGTTTTATTCATTGCAAATTTTTGCTGCCTAGGTGACCCTGTTCTTGAGCTTGCATGTCAAATTTATATTGTCCCAAGTAATTCTAATGCATAATATAGGCTCTAGGCACTTGTGGGAGTAGTTGCTATCAATATTATTGAGTTTGATTCACTTTTATTTTGAGTTACTAAAAATTTCAGAAATGTTCAGTGAAATAAATATGTCCAGGAAAATGTACCAAGGTGGTTCTTCAAGGAAGAAGGGACCCATGCTTGCAATGCATGAACCGGACGATGAACCACCAAGGGAAGCTGACGTGCGGCCTTGTGAATGGTCGTCAAAAGAGTTTATGGTTAATGCAGGCATTAAGGATGAATTTGATACGTATGTGCGTAATGCCGATCTTGAGGACTTCATGCAAGATAAGTGTCCTCAGTACTACTATTTACTGATTCATTTGTGAGAAGGTTTAAATTTACATCTTCGCGTAGTTCCCCAACTATCCTGTTTGATATTTATGATAAATCATATACCATGGACCTAGAGGATTTTACCACCGCTTGTAAACTCCCTCAGTGGGGCAGTGTTAATGAATCCTGTAAATCTGAATATAAAGATTTTCTTGCTAGTATTACTGTGGGAGAATCTAGAGAAATAACACAAGCTACCATAGGGAGCATTCACTTTCCTGCTATACATTATTTTGCTCTCTTCATTGGTAGATGCATTAACGGTAAGGATCAAGCATGTCACATGTGTGTTCCTGATGTTTGTGTTCTCAAGAGTGTTGTATTAGGTGATAAACAATACAACTTGGGGGCAATTGTTGCACGTAGGTTGCATAATAATGGTTTAGTTGGAGATTTGTTTGGAGGGATTTATGCGACCCATGTGGCTAACTATCTTGGTATACCTCCACATGAAGATGATAGGGAGTTGCTTCCCGCTTATTTAGATTATAATGCCATGGTTAGTCATCATTTTCTTGAGAGGAATGAACAATTTCTCCAGTATCGACTAATCTTTGACAGACGCTGCGATGTCCATGTTACTATCCCTGCTCCTACCCTTTTTGATTATCAGGCGAAAGGAAGATATGTTATAACCAGGGAGGAGGCAACCGAGTACGAGAGGAGGACGGAAGCAGCTCGCCGCCATGCTGCAGCCCAGGAGGCAATGGCTGCTGCATCTCAGTACGACCCCAGTTACAACTTCGGATATCAGTCAGGCTACCCTTGGCCCTAGACCAACTTAGGCCAAAAGCCTAAGCTAGGGGGAGTACATATTTCTCACCGACATTACATTCATGTTCACACACTCATTCTAGTCGTCGGCGCTTATACTTTTTCATTGTACTATCCATGCTAGTTCAATTTCTTTTTCTATTTTTCTTCTTGTGTGTTTGAACAACCTTAAGAGAAACAAAAAAAATAGTTAGTTTACTTTCCATGCTTTTAGTAGTAACTAAAATAAAACTCAAAAAAGATTTCTCATTCTTCTTTTGCTTGTTGGGAGCTTTCCCGTGTAAATAGTTTTATTTCTTTTCTTTCCTTTGGGGGTTGAGAGGAGAAGACCATAATGAAAATGTTTAGTGGCTCTCATATGCATGATTGATGATTTAACCAAGAGCCCATATTTCCTTGTCTTCTCCGTTGAATTGAATGCTTGCAGATTCCAGCTTAGTCCAATGCATGTGCACTATTATTATTATACACGCCGTTCGGTCGTGCAAGTGAAAGGAAATAATGACGATATATGATGGACTGGTTGAGATGAGAGAAGCTGGTATGAACTCGACCTCTCTTGTTTTTGTAAATATGATTAGTTCATCGTTCCTGATTCAGCTTATTATGAATAAACATGTTTGCAATGACAATTAGAGATTATAGTTGCTTATGCCATGCTTAATTAGCTAGGAGCTTATAATGGTTTACCTTGCGTGTCAACATGTTATTAAAATGGTTGTGATGTGGTATGATAGGATGGTATCCTCCTTTGAATGATTCGAGTGACTTGACTTGGCACATGTTCACGCATGTAGTTGAAACAAAATCAACATAGCCTTCATGATATTTATGTTCATGGTGGATTATATCCTACTCATGCTTGCACTCAGTGTTGATTAATTTTAATGCATGTTCATGATGGTTGTCGCTTTCTCAGTTGGTCGCTTCCCAGTCTTTTGCTAGCCTTCACCTGTACTAAGCGGGAATACTACTTGTGCGTCCAACTCCATAAACCCCAAAGTTATTCCATATGAGTCCACTATACCTTCCTATATGCAGTATTTACCTGTCATTCCAAGTAAATTTGTATGTGCAAAACTCCAAACCTTCAAATGAAATTCTGTTTTGTATGCTTGAGCAACTCATGTATCAACTAGGGTTGTCTGTATCGTCCATGCTAGGCGGGTTATTCTCAAGAGGAGTGGACTCCGCTCCTCATTCACAAGAAAATGGCTGGTAACCGGGATGCCTAGTCCCATGATCCAAAGATCAAAATCAAATCAAAATAAATGCAAAAAAACTCCCCCGGGATTGTTGTTAGTTGGAGGCACCCGTTATTTCGGGCAAGCCATGGATTGATGATTGTTGGTGGAGGGGGAGTATAGACTTTACCATTCTGTTTGGGAACCGCCTATATTGTGTGTAGCATGGAAGATATCGAGATCTCATAGTTGTTATGTTGATAGTGAAAGTATACCACTCAAAATGTTATTTATCTCTCTATTTCAAAATCAAGCTCTGGCACCTCTACAAATCCCTGCTTCCCTCTGCGAAGGGCCTATCTATTTAATTTTATGTTGAGTCATCACCCTCTTATTAAAAAGCACCCGCTGGAGAGAACCACTGTCATTTGCATGCATTATTATTAGTTTATATTGGGTATGACTTGACTGGATCTCTTTTACCATGAATTACAATGTTTAGCCAGTCCTTGATCTTTAAAGGTGCTCTGCATTTATATTTTGCGGTCTCAGAAAGGGCTAGCGAGATACCATCTTGTTATATCATATTATGATTGTTTTGAGAAAGTGTTGTCATCCGAGATTTATTATTATTGCTCGCTAGTTGATTATGCCATTGATATGAGTAAACATGAGACCTAAGTGTTATTGTGAATATGGTTAATTCATAATCTTTGCTGAAAACCTGAATGCTGGCTTTACATATTTACAACACAAGAGCAAACAGAGTTTGTAAAAGTTTTTCTTTATCACTTTCAGTTTGTCAACTGAATTGCTTGAGGACAAGCAAAGGTTTATTGGGGGAGTTGATACGTCTCCGTCGTATCTACTTTTCCAAACACTTTTGCCCTTGTTTTGGACTCTAACTTGCATAATTTGAATGGAACTAACCCAGACTGACGCTGTTTTTAGCAGAACTGCCATGGTGTTATTTTTGTGCAGAAATAGAAGTTCTCGGAATGTCCTGGAAATCCACGGAGCAACTTTTCAGAATTAATAAAAAATATTGGTGATATAAATAGCGTCAGGGGGCCCACACCCTCTCCACGAGGGTGGGGGCGCCCCATCCCCCTGGGCGCGCCCCCCTGCCTCGTGGGCCCCTTGGACGTCCACCGACCTCAACTCCAACTCCATATATTCGCTTTCGCGGAGAAAAAAAATCAGAGAGAAAGATTCATCACGTTTTATGATACGAAGCCGCCGCCAAGCCCTAATCTCTCTCAGGACGGCTGATCTGGAGTCCGTTCGGGGCTCCGGAGAGGGGAATTCGTCGTTGTCGTCATCATCAACCATCCTCCATCACCAATTTCATGATGCTCACCGTTGTGCGTGAGTAATTCCATCGTAGGCTTGCTGGACGGTGATGGGTTGGATGAGATTTACATGTAATCAAGTTATTTTTGTTACGGTTTGGTCCCTAGTATCTACTATGTTCTGAGATTGATGTTGCTATGACTTTGCTATGCTTAATGCTTGTCACTTGGGCCCAAGTGCCATGATTTCAGATCTGAACCTATTATGTTTTCATGAATATATTTGAGTTCTTGATCCTATCTTGCAAGTCTATAGTCACCTATTATGTGTTATGATCCGACAACCCCGAAGTGACAATAATCGGGATACTTCTCGGTGATGACCGTAGTTTGAGGAGTTCATGTATTCACTATGTGTTAATGCTTTGGTCCGGTACTCTATTAAAAGGAGGCCTTAATATCCCTTAGTTTCCTCTAGGACCCCGCTGCCACGGGAGGGTAGGACAAAAGATGTCATGCAAGTTCTTTTCCATAATCACGTATGACTATATTCGGAATACATGCCTACATTACATTGATGAACTGGAGCTAGTTCTGTGTCACCCTATGTTATAACTATTACATGAGGAATCACATCCGACATAATTATCCATCACTGATCCAATGCCTACGAGCTTTTCACATATTGTGATTTGCTTATTTACTTTACCACTGCTACTGTTACAATTACTACAAAACTGCTACTCTCACTTTTATCACTGTTACCGTTACTATCATACTACTTTGCTACTAAATACTTTGCTGCAGATACTAAGTTATCCAGGTGTGGTTGAATTGACAACTCAACTGCTAATACTTGAGGATATTCCTTGGCTCCCTTGTGTCAAAACAATAAATTTGGGTTGAATACTCTACCCTCGAAAACTGTTGTGATCCCCTATACTTGTGGGTTATCACCCTCCGAACCTAGAATCGGACAACAGGCCTGAAAAATCAGTTGATATCCCAGAGCCCGAACCATTAAGTTCGGAAGTTTCTCAAACTCCGGATCCCAAATTGGGCCAGGGTTCGGACTTAAATCCACCCACCCACCAAGATACACACGATCTTATGTACATACGACAGCAGCTTCAAGAAAGGGTCCATCACTTTTGGACCAGATTCCTCCTTGTCAAGGACAAGATCAAAGATTGCTGCAATGAAGACGCGATCTCATTATTCTGCAACAATTGCATGGACGAGGGAATCCTTAATGCCATTACACTTCGCTGACTTGGCAACCATAGTACAGAAGTACTGCGCAATGGAAAGCGCCTGGAAAACTCAGGCAGCTCCCTGGGAGCCACCAGTTTCCACTCAACCCCTCGTCCGGGCAAAAAGGATGCACCCCGTGGGTCGCCCGATCCAATAGTAAAGAAATCGAAGCCCATTACGGGGCGTGGAACCGTTCTGGAGGGATGGCTCGATAGGCCATGCAAAATACACACAACACCAGCTACCATACCAACCCACAACCTTAGAGCATGTTGGATACTCCGGGAAGTGGCCAAGAGTGGCGAGGATCTCTTCACTAAAAATACCGCAGAGCACCACCCCACGGAAGACGACAACCTCAGAGTATTGATGGTCTTCGAGACATTCGCCTCAAATAATAGGCGCAAAAGGGCACGCTGCGGCCTCGCTGAAGTCTGCCAAGTTGCAACAATAAACCCCTGGGACGACACAGCCATAACTTTCAATGCCAATGATGAACCAAAATTCAAGACAGTCCGGGTGAGGGAGTCCTGGATTAGGGGGTGTCCGGATGGCCGGACTATAACCTTTGGCCGGACTCCTAGACTATGAAGATACAAGATTGAAGACTTCGTCCCGTGTCCGGATGGGACTTTCCTTGGCGTGGAAGGCAAGCTTGGCGATACGGATGTGTAGATCTCCTCCCATTGTAACCGACTCTGTGTAACCCTAGCCCTCTCCGGTGTCTATATAAACCGGAGGGTTTTAGTCCGTAAGATGAACAACAATCATACCATAGGCTAGCTTCTAGGGTTTAGCCTCTCTGATCTCGTGGTAGATCTACTCTTGTACTACCCATATCATCAATATTAATCAAGCAGGAGTAGGGTTTTACCTCCATCGAGAGGGCCCGAACCTGGGTAAAAACACCGTGTCCCTTGTCTCCTGTTACCATCCGCCTAGACGCACAGTTCGGGACCCCCTACCCGAGATCCGCCGGTTTTGACACCGACATTGGTGCTTTCATTGAGAGTTCCTCTATGTCGTCATCTTTAGGCCCGATGGCTCCTCCAATCATCAACAATGATGCGGTCCAGGGTGAGACTTTTCTCCTCGGACAGATCTTCGTATTCGGCGGCTTTGCACTACGGGCCAATTCGCTTGGCCATCTGGAGCAGATCAAAAGCTACGTCCCTGGCCATCAGGTCAGATTTGGAAGTTTGAACTACACGGCTGACGTCCGCGGAGACTTGATCTTCGACGAGTTCGAGCCACAGCCGAGCGCGCCGCACTGTCATGATGGGCATGATCTAGCTCTGCCGCCGAACAGTGCCCAGGAGGCCGCACCAGTGTCCACTCCGACCCTTAGCTTGGAGCCGACTGCGCCAATCGAGGACGGGTGACTGGACACCGCCTCGGGGGCTGCAATCTCTACGGCGATCGAGCCAAACACCAGCCTTGTCCTTTGCGAAGCTCGTGACTCCAAGGTGCCGAACTCCTCTCCGGACTCCGAACCTTCCGCGCCCCTGCCGATCGAATCTGATCGGGCGCCGATCACGGAGTTCACCGCTGCGGACATCTTTCAGCACTTACCCTTCAGTGACATTCTGAATTCACTAAAGTCTCTCTCTTTATCAGGAGAGCCCAGACCGGACTATGGTCAGCAAGGTTGGGATGCGGATGACGAAGAAATTCAAAGCCCACCCAGCACCCACTTCGTAGCCACTGTCGATGATTTAACCGACATGCTCGATTTTGACTCCGAAGACATCGACGGTATGGACGCTGATGCAGGAGACGACCAAGAACCAGCGCCTATAGGGCACTGGAAGGCCACCTCGTCATACGACATATACATGGTGGACACCCCAAAAGAAGGGAATGGCGATGGAACAACGGAGGATGACCCCTCCAAGAAGCAGCCTAAGCGCCGGCGTCAGCGGCGCCGCTCTAAATCCCGCCAAAGCAAAAACGGCGATTCCGGCACGGGAGATAATAACACCCCGGACAGTGCCGAAGACAACCCCCTCCAGCAGGATTCAGCACAGGAGGATGGAGAAGCCAGCCCTCATGAGAGAGCGGCAGACAGAGAGGTAGAGGACGATAATTACATGCCTCCCTCCGAAGACGAGGCAAGCCTCGACGACGACGAATTTGTCGTGCCTGAGGATCCCGTCGAACAAGAGCGTTTCAAACGCAGGCTTATGGCCACGGCGAGCAGCCTCAAGAAAAAACAGCAGCAGCTTAGAGCTGACCAAGACTTGCTAGCCGACAGATGGACTGAAGTCCTTGCGGCCAAAGAGTACGAACTCGAATGCCCCTCCAAGAGCTACCCAAAGCACAGGCTGCTACCCCGATTAGAGGAGGAAGCACCTAAACCTACATCACCAGCGCACGACGCGGCCGACCGGCCACCTCGTGGCCGCGACAGAGAGGCCTCTCGGCCATCCACTCAAGCCGCACCCCGGCGTCGCTCAAAAAATACCAAGGCACGGGGAAATGCGCCAGACCTGCGAGACATATTGGAGGACAAGGCAAGGCAAACAAGATCGATATACGGATCGCGTGAGCGCCCCACCACACGTGACGATAACCGTCATGCCGGATATGGCAAATCCGGCCAGGCCGAACACAGCAGACAAACCTCATTTGAGCTACATCAGGATATAGCCCAGTACAGAGGCGCCGCACACCCACTATGCTTCACAGATGAAGTAATGGATCATCAAATCCCCGAGGGTTTTAAACCCGTAAACATCGAATCATACGATGGCACAACAGATCCTGCGGTATGGATCGAGGATTATCTCCTTCATATCCACATGGCCCGCGGTGATGATCTACACGCCATCAAATACCTCCCACTCAAGCTTAAAGGACCAGCTCGGCATTGGCTTAATAGCCTGCCAACAGAGTCAATTGGTTGCTGGGAGGACCTGGAAGCCGCATTCCTCGACAATTTCCAGGGCACCTATGTGCGACCACCAGACGCCGATGACCTAAGCCACATAATTCAGCAGCCAGAGGAATCGGCCAGACAATTCTGGACACGGTTCCTAACCAAGAAAAATCAAATAGTCGACTGTCCGGACGCAGAGGCCCTCGCAGCCTTCAAACATAACATCCGTGACGAATGGCTTGCCCGGCACCTAGGACAGGAAAAGCCGAAATCCATGGCAGCCCTCACAACACTCATGACCCGCTTTTGCGCGGGAGAAGACAGCTGGCTAGCTCGTAGTAATAACATGACCAAGAGCCCTGGTAATTCGGATACCAAGGACAACAATGGCAGGTCGCGTCGCAACAAGCACAAGCGCCGCATTAACGGCGACAATGCTGAGGATACGGCAGTTAATGCCGGATTCAGAGGCTCTAAACCCGGTCAGCGGAAAAAGCCATTCAAAAGAAATACTCCGGGCCCGTCCAGTTTGGACCGAATACTCGATCGCTCGTGCCAGATACACGGCACCCCCGAAAAACCAGCCAATCACACCAACAGGGATTGTTGGGTGTTCAAGCAGGCAGGCAAGTTAAGTGCCGAAAACAGAGACAAGGGGCTGCATAGCGATGACGAGGAGGAGCCCCGGCCGCCGAACAATAGGGGACAGAAGGGCTTTCCCCCACAAGTGCGGACGGTGAACATGATATACGCAACCCACATCCCCAAAAGGAGCGGAAGCATGCACTCAGGGACGTATATGCGTTGGAGCCAGTCGCCCCAAAGTTCAACCCGTGGTCCTCCTGCCCGATCACTTTTGATCGAAGGGACCACCCCACAAGCATCCGCCACGGCGGATTCGACGCATTGGTTCTAGACCCAATCATTGATGGATTTCACCTCACTAGAGTCCTTATGAACGACGGCAGTAGCCTGAACCTGCTTTATCAGGATACAGTGCGAAAAATGGGCATAGATCCCTCAAGGATTAAACCCACAAAGACGACCTTTAAAGGCGTCATACCAGGTGTAGAGGCCAACTGTACAGGCTCAGTTACACTCGAAGTGGTCTTCGGATCCCCGGATAATTTCCGAAGCGAGGAGTTAATCTTCACATAGTCCCGTTCTGCAGTGGCTATCACGCACTGCTCGGACGAACCGCATTTGCAAAGTTCAATGCGGTGCCGCACTACCCGTACCTCAAGCTCAAGATGCCAGGCCCTCGAGGAGTCATTACAGTCAATGGAAACACCGAACGCTCTCTCCGAACAGAGGAGCATACGGCGGCCCTCGCGGCAGAAGTACAAAGTAGCCTCTCAAGGCAATTCTCTAGTCCGGCTATTAAACGTCCGGACACCGTCAAGTACGCCCGGAGTAACCTACAACAAGACCGCCTAGCACATTCTGAGCAAGTGTAGCAGTGCGGCCCCAACCCCAGCCATCGCGAAATTGTGAAACCAGTACTACACGTACATAATTACGCTCTGGAAATACCATGGGCATAAGGGGAGGGGCACAACCACGGCACGCCCAAAATGCGGCTCAACCACACTAGGGGCTCCCGATTTTGTCATTCTTTTTTTCTTACTTTAAGGACTCCACTCTCTGGAAAGCCTGTCCGCTAGTACAATCGCCAAACACACGATGCAACAGCCAGGGAGGCAGCAAGCTACGTCGAATGTCCAGGTGGTCTCTATAACAAGCTAAATACCTGTCTTACATAAAGTCTCGTAGCTTGCCCCTGGAGGGGGACATGTCAAATAATCCCATCTCTTGCTTATCGCACTATTTGTATCATTCTGCTTTCACAACAGCCTTTTAATAAACAATACATAGCTCTTGTCTATTATTGCATTCATTTTTATGTAAATATGTTCAGTTATGACATTATGCAACCGTACACTTTGGTACGACCAATACACCAGGGGCTTAAGTACCCCCAGAATATGGTGTGAGAAGTCCGAACACTCTCACGAGTGCGGCACCCTGAACTTATAGCATTATATGCATCGGCTCCGAATCATGTCTTGGGTCAATAGTTGGGTTTGCCCGGCTCCCATGTTTTGGTACCTTACATTCCGTTATATCGGCTAAGGTAGCACTGGGAGAACTAATGTGATTATGCCCCGTTTGAGCTGGGTTAAGCACCTCAGTACAGAAAGCTAAAACTGACCGTCATGATACGGCGAGAGCTGGTCGCTGTTCGAGAGGTTTCGAGTCCCTAAAGACTTACGCCGCTTAGAGCGAGGAGCTGGCTTTGTCCGGCCTAGGCGTGGATAGCGCCCCGAACTCGGTCTTCCGAATACTAGGGGCTTCGCTGAAATTTAAAATTATAGAATTCTATGGCTAAGTGAGAGTGATAAAGCATTATAGTCCGATTGCCTTGTTCGTTGTGCTGAGCGCCTCCCTCGAAGGACCCAAGAATGGAAACAAGAGCGCTCAGGTTTATCCCGAACACCCCAACACTCGTGGCATGGGGGTAGAAGCCAACGACTCGCCATCTCTCAGATTTAATAAACGGCCGCACAGAAGGTAATATTTTAAATTCAAAAAGCGTTGCTTAGCGCATATGAACAAGTTTTCAGCGCACAGGATAACACGAGCGAGTTTACTCAAAAATTACATCCTTGGAACATTCATCCTCCACAAGGCGGGCACCCTTCAGGACGCCCTCATAATACATCTCGGGCTTGCGATGCTCCTTGCCCTCCGGTGGCCCATCTGTCACCAGCTTCTCAGCATCCATCTTGCCCCAGTGTACTTTAACACGGGCAAGGGCCCTACGGGCGCCTTCGATGCATACAGAGCGCTTGATGACTTCAAGCCGTGGACAGGCATCCGCCAGCCGCCTCACCAGCCCAAAGTAGCTCCCAGGCATGACCTCCCCAGGCCATAGCCGGACTATAAGGCCCTTCATGGCCTGTTCGGCTACCTTATGGAGCTCGACCAGCTGCTTCAGCTGGTCGCTCAAGGGCACCGGGTGTCCGGCCTCAACATACTGGGACCAGAACACCTTCTCCGTCGAGCTCCCTTCCTCGGCTCGGTAGAATGCGGCAGTGTCAAACACACTGCGGGGAGATCTGCGAATGCTCCTAGAGAGCTCCGGACTCGGGTAAGTAACAAGTAATTCACTTTCACGTGCTTGCTTTGCATAAGGAATGCCTTACCCGCCGCTATCTTCTTCATCGCCTCAATTTCCTGGAGGGCTTTTTGGGCTTCGGCCTTGGCAGATTTGGCGCTCTCAAGGGCCGAGGCAAGCTCAGACTCTCGAGTCTTTGAGTCAAGCTCCAAACTCTCGTGTTTTTTCACGAGAGCGTGGAGCTCTTGCTGCACCTCCGCCACCCGCGCCTCCTGCTTTTCTCGCTCGGTGCGCTCCACGGCCGCATTGTCTTCGGCCTTGGACACGCTTCCTTCAGGGTCGCCACCTCGGTTGTGGCCCCTGTAATACTCATGTTGGTCCTGTCATTATTTGCAACCAGATCTTTTTATATACTTACATAAGGTATTACTTACCTTCCTTGTCCTCGAGCTGCTTCTTGGCAAGGCCGAGCTCGTTCTCGGACCGCTCGAGGCTCTGCTTCAATGCATCGATCTCCGCAGTTAGTGCGGCAGAGGTCAGCAGCGCAGCCTGCATTCCCATATTGACATACTTATGTTAGACTCCTGTGTATATCTTTTAGATCCTCAGTTCGGCTTTTCTTCCCGAACACCAAACTGAGCATCAGGGGCTACTGTCTATGCGGTAATATTTTTACATATCTTAAATACATACCTCAAAGCCTGTTAGAAGGCTGGCACAGGCTTCCGTCAGCCAGCTCTTGGCAGACTGAACCTTCTGGATCACCGCACTCATAATAGTGTGGTGCTCCTCGTCGATGGAGGCGCCATTAAGCACCTCCAGCAAATTATCCGGTGCCTCTAGTTGGACGGAGGTCACCGGCGTCGTAGGCTTGCCCTTCTTACTAGGGGGCCGCCTGCCGGACTCCGGAACCACTGAAGGTTCCGGTGCGGTGTCCGGCCTAGGGCCGGACTTAGAGCCCTTTGGGGTTTTATCCCCTTTGCGCCTGGAGTCCGGGAGGTCGCCTTGCGGCGCCTCCAGGACCACCTCCTCCTGGCTTGGCCCATTTTGGGACTCCACCTCGGCATCGTCCGTAGGGCAAGGGGAGGTAGCAGTCGGGAGTGAAAGACTATTCACATCCGACGAATCCAGGGAGACGCTCGACGAAGCGTCGAGCCGGGCCTTGGGCGGACTGCATGATTATGTTCGGCGTCAGAAGATATTGTGCAATAAAGGAACGCCATGAGTTATTCTGGTATCTGGATACTTACGATTTTGCCAGGGGCTTGGCCCTGGATGGCCACTCCTCTTCGTCGTCGTCGGCGTTGGTGGAGTAGTCCGGAGGAAGGGTCCTTCCCTTCTTGGACCCTCCGCCCCCCCTAGTTGGGGCGGCCTTCCTTTTCTTTCCTCCTCCCGCTGGAGGGGGAGAGGCCTCTTCTTCCTCCTCCTCGTCTTCGTGGGAGGAGTGCGCTTTGGAGTCATAGGATGATGAATCCGACACCACTGGGCGCCGGGAACTCTTTCGAGTTCCCATGGCCTTCTTCTCCGGCACCACGTAAGGTGCCGGGACCAGCAGCTTCGCCAAGCAGGCATCTGATGGGCCTTCGGGCAAAGGAGCCGGACAGTCGATCTGTCCGGTCTTCTTCTGCCGGTTCTGTCAAAGGAACGGGAGCTTAGATCCCGCATAGAGTCAAACTATGAAAACAAGTATCCCGTAAAGGGTAAAACAAGCTTACTACGCTGGCTTGGCGCTTCACGCAGAATCCGTGATCCTTGGTAATGGGAAGGGGAACCTCGGCGCCCTTGAATAGCACCTTCCAGGAATCCTCGTGCGTTTTGTCAAAGAGCCTGGTCAAAGTTTGGTGCTGGGCCGGGTTGAACTCCTACAAGTTAAAAGCCCGTCATTGACATGGGAGGATCCGGCGGATGAGCATGACCTGGACTACGTTGACAAGTTTAACCTTCTTGTCCACCAGGTTTTGGACGCAGGTTTGGAGTCCGGTCAGCTCTCCCGAATTACCCCACGACAGGCCCTTCTCTTTCCAGGAGGTGAGCCGTGTGGGGATGCCAGATTGGAATTCGGGGGCCGCTGCCCATTTAGGGTCACGCGGCTCGGTGATGTAGAACCACCCCGATTGCCACCCTTTGATGGTTTCCACGAAGGAGCCCTCGAGCCATATAACATTGGGCATCTTGCCCACGATGGCGCCTCCGCACTCCGCTTGCTGGCCGCCCACTACCTTCGGCTTGACATTGAAGGTCTTCAGCCATAAGCCGAAGTGGGGCTTGATGCGGAGGAAGGCCTCGCACACGATGATAAACGCCGAGATGTTGAGGATGAAGTTCGGGGCCAGATCGTGGAAATCCAGGCCGTAGTAGAACATGAGCCCCCGGACAAATGGGTGGAGTGGGAAGCCCAGTCCGTGGAGGAAATGGGGGAGGAACACCACCCTCTCATGGGGCCTGGGGGTGGGGATGAGCTGCCCCTCATCTGGAAGCCGGTGCGCAATGTCGTTGGAAAAGTATCTGGCTTTCCTCAACTTTTTGATGTGCCCCTCTGTGACGGAGGAGGCCATCCACCTGCCTCCCGCTCCGGACATGGCTGGAGAAGGTTGAGGTGGGAAGTGCGGACTTGGGTGCTAGAGCTCGAGTGCGCGGACATGGATAAGCGAAGGAGGAAGAAGGCGTAGATAAAAAAGGTGGATCCTTATCCCCTTATATGGGCGGACGAAACTATGTGCCCCCACCAGCCTGGTAAAACTCGCTTATCTCCCAAGCACCGTAATTAATGGCATGGTTGGGTTACCACGCCCGTATTGATGAGAATCCCGGAATAAGGGGACACGATCTCTGCTTCGACAAGACGTGCCAAGGAAACCACCTCGCTAAGTGCGCTGAGGTGGGACAGTAAAAACGATTCGAATAAAGGATTGGCCGTGGTGTGATGTCATGCTGTGAAATACGTCAGCAGATTGGATTTGTGTACATATTATTCTCTCTATGGTGGTAGGTGGAACTTATTTTGCAGATCCGGACACTATCCTTGTGTTCAAAATCTTCTATGAAGTAATCAGAGGAGGAACTCGCCTTGCAATGCCGAAGACAATCTGCGCGCCGGACTCGTCGTCATTGAAGCCTGGTTCAGGGGCTACTGAGGGAGTCCTGGATTAGGGGGTGTCCGGATGGCCGGACTATAACCTTTGGCCGGACTCCTGGACTATGAAGATACAAGATTGAAGACTTCATCCCATGTCCGGATGGGACTTTCCTTCGCGTGGAAGGCAAGCTTGGTGATACGGATGTGTAGATCTCCTCCCATTGTAACCGACTCTGTGTAACCCTAGCCCTCTCCAGTGTCTATATAAACCGGAGGGTTTTAGTCCGTAGGATGAACAACAATCATACCATAGGCTAGCTTCTAGGGTTTAGCCTCTCTGATCTCGTGGTAGATCTACTCTTGTACTACCCATATCATCAATATTAATCAAGCAGGAGTAGGGTTTTACCTCCATCGAGAGGGCCCGAACCTGGGTAAAAACATCGTGTCCCTTGTCTCCTGTTACCATCCGCCTAGACACACAGTTCGGGACCCCCTACCCGAGATCCGCGGGTTTTGACACCGATACCGGGCACCAGCCGCCTTGGTCCCCAGTCCAATCGTGGATGGCTTTCGCCTTACCAAAGTGCTCATGGAAGGTGGCAGCGGACTAAACCTCATTTACGAGGAAACTCTCAATAAAATGGAAATAGACAGGAGCCGCATTGAGCAAAGTAGCACGACCTTCCGAGGAATCATTCCCAGTCGGGAGGCGTGATGCGCGAGAAAAATCACACTCGACGTGGTATTCGGCATGCTGGAGAATTATCGGTCTAAAGAGATAACCTTCCAAGTGGCCCCTTTCAATAGTGGATATCACGCCTTATTAGGGCGAGATGCATTTACACGCTTCTAAGCTATACCTCATTACGGGTACATGAAGCTCAAGATGTCCGGGCCCAATGGTATTATCACTCTTGCCAGTGATCCGGACATAGCACTCCGCGCCGAAAATAAAACCTCAACCCTGGCCCTCGAGGCACTATCTGAAGACCTCGCGGCCGAAGAGTTAACCGCACTACACTCCACGGTGGATAGGGACGACGTTATCCTGCACAAGCGACCCAAATCCACCCCCTTTAAACCAGCAGATGAAATAGTCAAATTTCAGGTCCACCCGATGGACCCCAAGAAGACAGCTTCCATCGAGGCACAGCCGGACCCAACAGTTGACGCCGCACTACGGGAGTTCCTGTGCGAGAACTAGGACATATTCGCCTGGCAACCTTCTGATATGTCGGGAATCCCATGTAGGTTGTCCGAACACAACCTAAACATACTGAAGGGATATAAACTGGTCAAGCAAACATTGCGGTGCTTTTCCGAACCCAAACGACAAGCTATGGGGAGGAGCTAGCCAAGTTAATCGAGGCCGGATTCATCAGAGAAATAAAACACCCGGACTGGCTGGCAAACCTGATGATGGTGCCAAAGAAGGATAAATCCGGGCGCTGTGCGTCAATTTCAAAGACCTCAACAAGGCCTGTCCTAAGGATCCATTTCCCCTCCCTCGCATCGATCAGATTATTGATGCTACAGCCGGACACGACTCACTGTGTTTCCTCGACGCATACTCCGGATACCATCAAATCAAAATGAAGGAATCCGAGACAGCCGCAACAGCATTCATTACCCCATATGGGCCGTTCTGCTTCAACACTATGCCCTTCGGACTTAAAAACGCCGGCGCCACCTACCAACACATGATTCAAACATGCCTAGAGAAATAGATCGGCAAGACAGTCGAAGCGTATGTAAATGACATCATCATCAAAACTAGGCACGTTGAGTCATTAATAGACGATCTGCGTCTCACATTCGACAACCTCCGTACATATGACATCAAGCTCAATCCAGAAAAGTGCATTTTCGGTGTTCCCACTGGAAAACTGTTGGGCTTCATCGTTTCCAATAGAGGAATTGAGGCGAACCCAGCTAAAATCCGAGCTTTGTCATAGTTGGCTACGCCAACAGACCTTAAACAAGTCCAAAAACTAGATGGATGTGAGGCAGCTTTAAGCCACTTTATCTCCAAACTAGGAGAAAAAGCATTGCCACTTTATCGCCTTCTCCGATGCACCAATCACTTCGAGTGGACGGACGCATCAACGGCCGGACTGGAAGAAATAAATGCTCTTTTAGCGAGCAACCCAATCCTGGCCACACCAAACGTCGGTGAACCCATGTTATTATACATATCGGCAACATACCAGGTCGTGAGTGCGGTGCTCGTCGTCGAATGAAAGGAGGCAGACACAAATTCTCGCTCTAGAAGCCGGTATACTACGTATCCGTTGTCCTCACACCATGCAAATCCCGGTACCCTCATTACCAAAAAAATAGCATGCGCGGTCTTCATGGCATCCCAGAAGCTACAACACTACTTTCAAGAGTGCTCAATCACGGTGGCCTTCAAAGTACCACTCAATGACATAATAAACAACCGCGACGCCTCGGGCTGGATTGCCAAGTGGGCTATTGAGCTCCTCCCATTCGATATAACATACAGACCACGTCGGGCCATTAAATCCCAAGTACTAGCCGACTTCGTCGCTGAATGGACAGAGACGAAGTCCCTAAAGAGTACGACACATATTCCAACTGGGTCATTGCTACGTCTTGAGCTTGCATTGGTTTTCCTTGAAGAGGAAAGGGTGATGCAGCAATAGTAGCGTAAGTATTTCCCTCAGTTTTTGAGAACCAAGGTATCAATCCAGTAGGAGGCTCCTCAAAAGTCCCACGCACCTACACAAACAAACAAAGAACTCGCAACCAACGCGATAAAGGGGTTGTCAATCCCTTCACGGCCACTTGCGAAAGTGAGATATGATAGAGATAGTATGATAAGATAAATATATTTTTGGTATTTTATAATATAGATTGGAAAAGTAAAGATGCAAATAAAAGTAGATTGAAAGCTTATATGATAAAAGATAGACCCGGGGGCCATAGGTTTCACTAGTGGCTTCTCTCAAGATAGCATAAGTAATACGGTGGGTGAACAAATTATTGTCAAGCAATTGATAGAAAAGCGAATAATTATGAGATTGTCTAGGCATGATCATGTATATAGGCATCACGTCCGCGACAAGTAGACCGACTCCTGCCTGCATCTACTACTATTACTCCACACATCGACCGCTATCTAGCATGCATCTAGAGTATTAAGTTCATAAGAACAGAGTAACGCATTAAGAAAGATGACATGATGTAGAGGGATAAACTTATGCAATATAATATAAACCCCATCTTTTTATCCTCGATGGCAACAATACAATACGTGCCTTGCTGCCCCTGCTGTCACTAGGAAAGGACACCGCAAGATTGAACCCAAAGCTAAGCACTTCTCCCATTGCAAGAAAGATCAATCTAGTAGGCCAAACCAAACTGATAATTCGAAGAGACTTGCAAAGATAACTCAATCATACATAAAAGAATTCAGAGGAGATTCAAATATTTCTCATAGATAAAATTGATCATAAACAATTCATCAGATCTCGACAAACACACCGCAAAAAGAGTTACATCAAATAGATCTCCACAAGAGAGGGGGAGAACATGGCATTGAGATCCAAAAAGAGAGAAGAAGCCATCTAGCTAATAACTGTGGACCCGAAGGTCTATGGTAAACTACTCACAACTCATCGGAGGGGCTATGGTGTTGATGTAGAAGCCCTCCATGGTCGATTCCCCCTCCGGCGGAGCGCCGGCAAAGGCTCCAAGATGGGATCTCGCGGATACAGAAGGTTACAGCGGTGGAAATTGTGTTTTCGGTGGCTCCCTGGATGTTTTTGGGGTATGTGGGTATATATAGGAGGTAGAAGTATGTCGGTGGCCACCCGAGGGGCCCACGAGACAGGGAGGCGTGCCCTGTAGGGGTGGGCGCGCCCTCCACCCTCGTGGCCGCCTCGGTTGCTTCTTGGCTTGCACTCCAAGTGCTCTGGATCACGCTCGTTCCAAAAATCACGCTCCCGAAGGTTTCATTCCGTTTGGACTCCGTTTGATATTCCTTTTCTTCGAAATACTGAAATAGGCAAAAAAAACAGCAATACGGGCTGGGCCTCCGGTTAGTAGGTTAGTCCCAAAAATGATATAAATGTGTAAAATAAAGCCCATAAACATCCAAAACGGGTAATATAATAGCATGGAACAATAAAAAAATTATAGATACGTTGGAGACGTATCAAGCATCCCCAAGCTTAATTCCTGCTCGTCCTCGAGTAGGTAAATGATAAAAACAGAATTTTTGATGTGGAATGCTACCTAGCATAATTCTCAATGTAATTTTCTTTATTGTGGCATGAATGTTCAGATCCAAATGATTCAAAATAAAAGTTCATATTGACATAAGAAATAGTAATACTTCAAGCATACTAATAAAAGCAATCATGTCTTCTCAAAATAACATGGCTAAAACAAAGTTCATCCCTACAAAATCATATAGTTAGGTTATGCTTCATTTTCGTCACACAAAAATGCTCCCAAATTCTACACCCCCGATGACAAGCCAAGCAATTGTTTCGTACTTAAATAATCTCAAACTTTTTCAACTTTCACGCAATACATGAGCGTGAGCCATGGATATAGCACTATGGGTGGAATAGAATATGATAATGGGGATTGTGTGGAGAAGACAAAAAAGGAGAAAGTCTCACATTGACGAGGATAATCAACGGGCTATGGAGATGCCCATCAATTGATGTCAACATGAGGAGTAGGGATTGACATGCAACAGATGCACTAGAGCTATAAATGTATGAAAGCTCAACAAAAGAAAAACTAGTGGGTGTGCATCCAACTTGCTTGCTCACGAAGACCTAGGGCATTTTGAGGAAGCCCATCGTAGGAATATACAAGACAAGTTCTATAATGAAAAATTCCCACTAGTATATGAAAGTGACAACATATGAGACTCTCTATATGAAGAACTTGGTGCTACTTTGAAGCACAAGTGTGGAAAAAGAGATAGTAACATTGCCCCCTTTTTATTTTCTTTTTTTCTTTTTTTCTTTTTTTTTCTTTTGGCCTTTCTTTTTTTTATTTTGGCCTTTCCTCTCTTTTTTGGGGGGGGGACAATGCTCTAGTAATGATGATCATCACACTTTTATTGATTTACAACTCATGAATTACAACTCGAAACTAGAACAAGATATGACTCTATGAATGCCTCCAGCGGTGTACTGGGATGGGAATGAATCAAGAGTGTCATGTATGAAAAATTATGCAAAGTGGCCTTGCCACAAATACGATGTCAACTACATGATCATGCAATGGCAATATGACAAAAGTAATGCGTGTCATGATGATAAACGGAACGGTGGAAAGTTGCATGGCAATATATCTCGGAATGGCCGCCTCAGCTGCTTCTTGGCTTGCACTCCAAGTCCTCTGGATCACGTCTGTTTCAAAAACCATGCTCCCGAATGTTTCATTCCGTTTGGACTCCGTTTGATATTCCTTTTCTTCGAAATACTGAAATAGGCAAAAAAAACAGCAATTCGGGTTGGGCCTCCGGTTAGTAGGTTAGTCCCAAAAATGATATAAATGTTAAAATAAAGCCCATAAACATCCAAAACGGCTAATATAATAGCATGGAACAATCAAAAATTATAGATACGTTGGAGACATACCAGTCATGCACTTCGACGGCTCCAAAATGTTGGCGGTCTTAGGAGCGGGCGTCCTAACATCCCCCACTGGAGATACAGTTCAGTGCGTACTCCAAATATTATACACAGACTCCAACAATGCAGCCGAATACGAGGCCTTATTGCATGGTCTTCGGATGGCTGTCTCCATGGGCATACAACGCCTGGAAGTGCGCGGGGATTCAAACCTCGCAATATCTCAAATAAATGGAGATTTTGATACCAAAGATCCGAAGATGGTGGCTTATCGTAACACCATTCTCAAAATGTCGGCTCGGTTCGAGGGGCTCGAGTTTCATCATGTGGCTCGAGAAAGTAATCAAGCAGCGGATGTCCTTGCTCGCATCGGTGCCAAGCGTGACCCCGACCCACCTAACATCTTTCTGGAAAGGCTCTTCAAGCCATCCGTGGTGTGGCAAGTGGAGAGCGGCAACACCAGTCCGGATCTGACTATAACCCCAGATTCCGAACACACCGATATCATCGGGGGATCAGCCACCGAAATAACACCGTCGGCCCATCTTATCATGGCAGTCATTGCCCCATGGACCAAACCCTTCTTGGCCTACCTTAATAGGCGAGAACTCCCTGAGGATCAGAATGAGGTGCGCCGCATTGTCTGGCGCTCGAAAGCCTACAAGGCTCACGACGGAGAACTCTACAAGAAAAGTGCTACCGGAGTACTTCAAAGATGTATCTCCGAGGAAGAGGGGCAGCAACTCTTGGCTGAAATTCATGCCGGTCTCAGTGGTCACCACGCCGCGGCTCGGGCCCTTGTAAGCAAGGCCTTCCGTACAGGTTTCTATTGGCCGACGGCCCGAGCAGATGCACAGGACCTTGTCCAACATTGCGTCAGATGCCAGCTTTTCGCCAACCAAAGCCATATGCCACCCACCGCTCTACAAACAATCCCCATCACTTGGCCTTTTGCGGTCTGGGGGCTTGATATGGTCGGACCCCTTAAAGGAGGAAGCCATACGAAAAAATATCTGTTGGTCATGGTGGATAAATTCACTAAGTAGATAGAGGCCAAACCAGTTAAAACGGCTGAAGCCAGACCAGTGATAGACTTCATATCCGGTGTTGTGCACCGTTATGGTGTTCCACACAACATCATCAACTATAATGGCTCCAATTTCAAAGCCGATGGGGTGAAAACCTGGTGTGTTAATCTGGGCATTAAGCTTGATTACGCCTCCGTCTATCACCCACAAACAAACGGTCAAGTCGAATAAGCCAATGGTCTTATTATGAGCGCCATTAAGCCCAGACTAGTGCGGTCTTTGAAAGAATCAGAAAAGTACTGGGTCGAGGATCTCGACTCCGTACTCTGGGGGTTGCGGACCACGCCCAATCGCACTATCGGATATACACCTTTCTTCATGGAAGAAGGCGCAGAGGCTGTGTTACCCTGTGACATTATTCATGACTCACCTCGAGTGCGCATGTATGAAGAGAGAGAGAGGTCGAGCTTGATCGGCATGACAGCTTAGATGCCTTGGAGGAGGAGTGCAACGTCGCAAAAGCCCGTTCCGCATTTTATCAACAACAGGCTCGCAAATATCAAAGAAGAGAAGTGCGGGCCAAGACTTATAATGTTGGCGAACTTGTTCTACGCTTGCCGGAGAAGAAAAACGACAAACTCAAGCCCAAGTGGGAGGGTCCCTTCATCATTGACGAAGTTCTCACTAGAGGAGCGTACCACCTGCGTGATGCATCAGACAATCGCCTAGAACCCAACCCATGGAACGCGGCCAGACTCTGAAGATTCTATGCCTAGCGTCGAACTCTTTGTTCGTCTCCTTCTCCCTTTTGTTTCCATTATTTTTTCTCTCCCTATCTTTTCGCTTTTTCTTTTTTTAGCCTTAAAGCTTTCGTGCGGCTAAACCATGCACCCACGACGTACACATCCTCAAATATGTACGTCCATTATACCTGAGGGCTTCTTGTACAGAAGCTTATTATTATTTTCCGAGCATTAAGCTCACCACATATGTGTCTTTTCCTCATATGTACCTTTTATTTGCCATTATATGCATCGATATGACTTAAGTTTTGGCCAAACTGGGTTGCCTGGCTCCTGTGCTTATGCCCTACGTTCCCGTTAGTTCGGCTAGGGCATAAAGGGAGCACCTCTGCGATTGTTACTGCCGGGTCATCCGGATGTGTACCTCAGACTGGGTGAAGCCGAAAGCTAGCGTTCTTAAGGGAATATTCGATCAGCGGACTAAAGATCTTTTTCACTCATTACACTATGAACCCACAGATGTTACGTATGCTGCGATTTTTTCAATCACAGTTCGGGCATGCACGTTAACGCATGCTCACCCAGGGAAAGGAACCCTTAACGGAACTATTCTCTCTGGAAGATGTTTCTTACAATCACAATGTAATATAACATAGCTAGCCGGATACAACTTGTCTGTTCAAGCAACTATGACCCCTACACCTGGTTTCCACGCATACCCCGGTTTATTTTGCCGCTCAGGTATTCGGAAACACTCCGCACCTTTAGGTCCAGAGGTTGAAGCGAAAAGGTCTGCCATGACAATTGTTTTACAATACGGCTAGGGACAAATATGTCAAGGAAAGTACATAGTCACTTGGACTCAAAAAATTCCTCTTCGATGTCGTCCAACAGGTTGTCTAGCTTACAATCATGTAGAGAATATTTTGCGGCTACTTTTACCTGGTCATACACCAAACTAACGGGAATTTATTTTCCATCTGACCCTAAAGGTCCGACCCGTGCCATATGATTCGGATCAAGCTTGGTATACCATGTTTACACCATGGCCCATGCCTCTAGCGCACCTTCCCGGCTGATACATCTCCAACGTATCTATAATTTTTGATTGTTCCATGCTATTATATTACCTATTTTGGATGTTTATGGGCTTTACTTTACACTTTTATATCATTTTTGGGACTAACCTACTAACCGGAGGCCCAACCCAAATTGTTGTTTTTTTTGCCTATTTCAGTGTTTTGAAGAAAAGGAATATCAAACGGAGTCCAAACGGAATGAAACCTTTGGGAGCGATCTTTTTGGAACAAACGCAATCCAAGAGACTTGGAGTGGACGTCAAGAAGCAGCCGAGGCAGCCATGAGGGTGGCCGGCGTGCCCCCTACCTCGTGGGCCCCTCGTGGCTCCCCTGACCGACTTCCTTCGCCTATATATATCTATGTACCCCGAAAACATCCAGGAGCACCACGAAAAACTATTTCCACCGCCGCAACCTTCTGTATCCGCGAGATCCCATCTTGGAGCCTTCGTCGGTGCTTCGCTGGAGGGGGAATCGACCATGGAGGGCCTCTACATCATCTCCAAGGCCTATCCGGTGAGTTGTGAGTAGTTTACCACAGACCTTCGGGTCCATAGTTATTAGCTAGATGGCTTCTTCCCTCTCTTTGAATCTCAATACCATGTTCTCCTCGATCTTCTTGGAGATCTATTCGATGTAACTCTTTTTGTGGTGTGTTTGTCGAGATCCGATGAATTGTGGGTTTGTGATCAAGTTTATCTATGAGAAATAATTGAATCTTCTCTGAATTCTTTTATGTGTGATTGGTTACCTTTGCAAGTCTCTTCGAATAATCAGTTTGGTTTGGCCTACTAGATTGATCTTTCTTGCAATGGGAGAAGTGCTTAGCTTTCGGCTCAATCTTGCGGTGTCCTTTCCCAGTGACAGCAGGGGCAGCAAGGCACGTATTGTATTGTTGCCATCGAGGATAAAAAGATGGGGTTTATATCATATTGCATGAGTTTATCCCTCTACATCATGTCATCTTGCTTAATGCGTTACTCTGTTCTTATGAACTTAATACTCTAGATGTAGGCAAGAGTCGGTCGATGTGTGGAGTAACAGTAGTAGATGCAGAATCGTTTCGATCTACTTGTTGCGGACATGATGCCTATATACATGATCATGCCTAGATAATCTCATAACTATGCACTTTTCTATCAATTGCTCGACAGTAATTTGTTCACCCACCATAATACTTATGCTATCTTGAGAGAAGCCACTAGTGAAACATATGGCCCCAGAGTCTATCTTCTATCATATAAGTTTTCAATCTAATTTTATTTGCATCTTTTACTTTCCAATCTATATCATAAAAATACCAAAAATATTTATCTTATCTTATTATGTCTATCAGATCTCACTTTCGCAAGTTACCGTGAAGGGATTGACTACCGCTTTATCACGTTGGTTGCGAGGTTCTTGTTTGTTTGTGTAGGTATGAGGGACTTTTGAGGAGCCTCCTACTGGATTGATACCTTGGTTCTCAAAAACTAAGGGAAATACTTACGCTACTTTGCTGCATCACTCTTTACTCTTCAAGGGAAAAATCAATGCATGCTCAAGAGGTAGCAAGAAGTATTTATGACGCCGTTGCCGGGGAGGTCTTCGCTCAAGTCAAGACATACCAAGTACCCATCACAAACCCATCTCCCTCGCATTACATTATTTGCCATTTGCCTCTCATTTTCCTCTCCCCCACTTCACCCTTGCCGTTTTATTCGCCCTCTCTTTCCCGTTCGTATCTCTCTTTCGCTTGCCTTTTGTGTGCTTATGTGTTGGATAGCTTGTCACGATGGCGCAAGATAATACCAAATTATGTGAATTTTCAAATACCAATATTAATGATTTCCTTAGCACTCCGATTGCTCCTCTTAATGATGTTGAATCTTGTGAAATCAATGCTGCTTTGTTGAATCTTGTTATGAAAGATCAATTCTCCGGCCTTCCTAGTGAAGATGTCGCTACTCATCTAAACAACTTTGTTGATTTGTGTGACATGCAAAAGAAGAAAGATACGGATAATGATATTGTTAAATTGAAGTTATTTCCATTTTCACTTAGAGATCGTGCTAAAACTTGGTTTTCGTCTTTGCCTAACAATAGTATTGATTCATGGAATAAGTGCAAAGATGCTTTTATCTCTAAGTATTTTCCTCCCGCTAAGATTATCTCTCTTAGAAACGATATTATGAATTTTAAACAACTTGATCATGAGCATTTTGCCCAATCTTGGTAAAGAATGAAGTTAATGATTCGCAATTGCCCTACTCATGGTTTGAATTTATGGATGATCATACAAAATTATTATGTCGGATTGAATTTTGCTTCTAGAAATCTTTTAGATTCGGCCGCGGAGGCACTTTTATGGAAATCACTTTAGGAGAAGCTACTAAACTCCTAGATAATATTATGGTCAATTATTCTCAATGGCACACCGAAAGATCTACTAGTAAAAAAGTTCATGCTATAGAAGAAATTAATGTTTTGAGTGGAAAGATGGATGAACTTATGAAATTGTTTGCTACTAAGAGTGCCCCTATATATCCTAATGATATACCTTTGTCTACTTCGATTGAGAATAATAATGAATCTATGGATGTGAAATTTGTTGGTAGGAATAATTTTGGCAACAATGCGTATAGAGGAAACTTTAATTCTAGGCCATTCCCTAGTAATTCCTCTAATAATTATGGTAATTCCTACAACAACTCTTATGGAAATTTTAATAAGATGCCCTCTGATTTTGAGAATAGTGTTAAAGAATTTATGATCTCTCAAAAGAATTTTAATGCTTTGCTTGAAGAAAAATTGCGTAAAGTTGATGAATTGGCTAGGAATGTTGATAGACTTTCGCTTGATGTTGATTCTTTGAAACTTAGATATATTCCACCTAAGCATAATATCAACGAGTCTCTCAAAGCCATGAGAATTTCCGTTGATGAGATCAAAGAAAGAACCGCTATGATGCGTGCTAAGAAAGATTGCTTTGTAAAAGCGTGTTCTTCTAGTTTCCATGAAAATAATGATGAAGATCTAAAAGTTATTGATGTGTCCTCTATTAAATCTTTGTTTTGCAATATTAATCTTGATAATGATGGGACTGGAGATGAGTCAACTTTAGTTAAAAGGCGTCCCAATGATTCGGAGTTTTTAGATCTTGATGCTAAATTTGGTAAAAGTGGGATTGGAGAGGTCAAAACTTTACATAGCAATGAACCCACTATTATGGATTTCAAGGAATTTAATTATGATAATTGTTCTTTAATAGATTGTATTTCCTTGTTGCAATCCGTCTTGAATTCTCCTCATGCTTATAGTCAAAATAAAGCTTTTACCAAACATATTGTTGATGCCTTGATGCAATCTTATGAAGAAAAACTTGAATTGGAAGTTTCTATACCTAGAAAACTTTATGATGAGTGGGAACCAGCTATAAAAAATTAAAATTAAAGATCATGAATGCTATGCTTTGTGTGATTTGGGTGCTAGTGTTTCCACGATTCTGAAAACTTTATGTGATGTGCTAGGTTTCCATGATTTTGATGATTGCTCTTTAAACTTGCACCTTGCGGATTCCACCATTAAGAAACCTATAGGAAGGATCAATGATGTTCTTATTGTTAAAAATAGGAATTATGTGCCTGTAGATTTTATCGTTCTTGATATAGATTGCAATCTTTCATGTCCTATTATTCTTGGTAGACCCTTCCTTAGAACGATTGGTGCAATTATTGATATGAAGGAAGGGAATATTAGATTCCAATTTCCATTAAGGAAAGGCATGGAACACTTCCCAAGAAATAAATTGAAATTACCTTATGAGTCTATCATGCGTGCCACTTATGAATCGAATACCAAAGATGGCAATACTTAGATCTATTCTCGCTTTTATGCCTAGCTAGGGGCGTTAAACGATAGCGCTTGTTGGGAGGCAACCCAATTTTATTTTTGTTCCTTGATTTTTGCTTCTGTTTAGTAATACATAATTCATCTAGCTTCTGTTTAGACGTGGTTTTATGTTTTAATTAGTGTTTGTGCCAAGTAGAACCTATAGGATAACCTACGGTGATAGTTAATTTGATTCTGCTGAAAAACAGAAACTTTTGCACTCACGAGAAAAAATCTAATAAATAACATATACATGATTTTGCGTTGATCCTTTTTTATGTAGATCAATAGACAAATTGCCTAGGACTTACTATTTTGGTAGGATTTTTAGAGTTCCATAAATATTCGAAAGTTACAGAATTCTACAGAATGTTCTATTTTTTGACAGATTCTGTTTTTCGTGTGTTGTTTGCTTATTTTGATGCATCTATGGCTAGTATCGGGGGGTATGAACCATAGAGAAGTTGGAATACAGTAGGTTTAACACCAATATAAATAAAGAATGAGTTCATTACAGTACCTTATGTGGTGGTTTTTCTTTCTTGCACTAACAGAGCTTATGAGATTTCCTGTTGAGTTTTGTGTTGTGAAGTTTTCAAGTTTTGGGTAAAGATTTGATGGACTATGGAATAAGGAGTGGCAAGAGCCTAAGCTTGGGGATGCCCATGGCACCCCAAGATAACCCAAGGACAACCAAAAGCCTAAGCTTGGGGATGCCCCGGAAGGCATCCCCTCTTTCGTCTTCGTCTATCTGTAACTTTACTTGGAGATATATTTTTATTCGCCACATGATATGTGTTTTTCTTGGAGCGTCTTGTGTGATATGAGTTCTTGCTTTTTAGTTTACCACAATCATCCTTGCTTTACACACCTTTTGAGAGAGACACACATTATTTGGAATTTATTAGAATACTCTATGTGCTTCACTTATATTTTTTGAGCTAGACAAGATTTGCTCTAGTGCTTCACTTATATCTTTTTAGAGCACGGCGGTGGCTTTATTTTGTAGAAATTTTTGATTTCTCATGCTTCAATTATCATTTTTAGAGTCTTTTAGAACAGCATGGTATTTGCTATCGTTATAAATTTAGTCCTAGAATGATGAGCATCCAAGTTGGGTATAATAAAAACTATCATAGAAAGTGCATTAAACACTATGATCAATTTGATGCTTGATAATTGTTTTGAGATATAAAGGTGGTAATGTTAGAGTCATGCTAGTTGGGTAATTATGAAATTGAGAAATGCTTGTGTTAAGGTTGTAAAGTCCCATAGCATGCACGTATGGTAAAAGTTGTGTGACAAATTTGTTGCATGGGGTGCTCTTTTAATTGTCTTCCTTATGTGTGGACGTCGGGATCGCGTGATGGTTAACTCCTACCAACCCTCCCCCTAGGAGCATGCATAGTAGTACTTTGCTTCGAGGGCAAGTAGACTTTTGCAATAAGTATATGAGTTCTTTATGACTAATGTGAGTACATGGATTATACACACTCTCACCCTTCCACTATTTCTAGCCTCTATTATATCGCGCAATTTTCGCTGGTATCATGCACCCACCATTTACCTTCCTCAAAACAGCCACCATACCTACCTATTATGGCATTTCCATAGCCATTCTGAGATATATTGCCATGCAACTTTCCACCGTTCCGTTTATTATGACACGCCCCATCATTGTCATATTGCTCTTTGCATGATCATGTAGTTTACATTGTATTTGTGGCAAGGCCGCCTTCATAATTTTTCATACATGTCGCTCTTGATTCATTGCATATCCCGGTACACCGCCGGAGGCATTCACGTAGAGTCATATTTTGTTCTAAGTATTGAGTTGTAATTCTTGAGTTGTAAATCAATAAAAGTGTGATGATTTTCATTATTAGAGCATTGTTCCAAGTGAGGAAAGGATGATGAAGACTATGATTCCCCCACAAGTCGGGATGAGACTTCGAACTTTATAAAAAATAAAAGAGGCCAAAGAAGCCCAAATAAAAAAAGAGGCCAAAGAAGCCCACCAAATAAAAATAAAAATAAAGAAAAAAAAGAAAAAATGAGAGAAAAAGAGAGAAGGGACAATGCTACTATCTCTTTTCCACACTTGTGCTTCAAAGTAGCACCATGATCTTCATGATAGAGAGTCTCCTATGCTTTCACTTTCATATACTAGTGGGAATTTTTCATTATAGAACTTGGCTTGTATATTCCAATGATGGGCTTCCTAAAAATTCCCTAGGTCTTCGTGAGCAAGCAAGTTGGATCCACACCCACTTAGTTTCTTTTGTTGAGCTTTCATATATTTATAGCTCTAGTGCATCTGTTGCATGGCAATCCCTACTCACTCACATTGATATCTATCAATGGGCATCTCCATAGCCCATTGATACGCCTAGTTGATGTGAGACTATCTTCTCCCTTTTTGTCTTCACAACCACCACCCTATTCCACATATAGTGCTATGTCCATGGCTTGCGCTCATGTATTGCCTAAGAGTTGAAAAAGCTGAAGTGTGTTAAAAAGTATGAACCAATTGCTTGGCTGAAACCGGGGTTGTGCATGATGGGGATATTTTGTGTAATGAAAATGAAGCATGGCCTAACTATATGATTTTGTAGGTATAAGCTTTCTTTGGCTATGCTATTTTGATAAGACATGATTACTTGTTAGTATGCTTGAAGTATTACTATTTTTATGTTTTATGGACTTTTATCTTGAATCATTTGGATCTGAACAATCATGCCACAATAAAGAAAATTACATTGAGAATTATGCTAGGTAGCATTCCACATCAAAACTTCTGTTTTTATCATTTACCTACTCGAGGACGAGCAGGAATTAAGCTTCGGGATGCTTGATACGTCTCCAACATATCTATAATTTTTGATTGTTCCATGCTATTATATTACCTGTTTTGGATGTTTATGGGCTTTACTTTACACTTTTATATCATTGCTGGGACTAACCAACTAACCGGAGGCCGAGCCCGAATTGCTATTTTTTTTGCCTATTTCAGTGTTTCGAAGAAAAGGAATATCAGACGGAGTCCAAACGGAATGAAACCTTCAGGAGCGATATTTTTGGAACAAACACAATCCAGGAGACTTGGAGTGGACGTCAAGAAGCAGCCGAGGCGGCCACGAGGGTGGCCGATGTGCCCTAAGGGGGTGGGCGCGCCCCCTGCCTCGTGGGCCCCTTGTGGCTCCCCTGACCTACTTCCTTCGCCTATATATATCTATGTACCCCGAAAACATCCAGGAGCACCACGAAAAACTATTTCCACCGCCGCAACCTTCTGTATCCGTGAGATCCCATCTTGGAGCCTTCGCCAGCGCTTCGCCGGAGGGGGAATCGACCATGGAGGGCCTCTACATCATCTCCAAGGCCTCTCCGATGAGTTGTGAGTAGTTTACCACAGACCTTCGGGTCCATAGTTATTAGCTAGATGGCTTCTTCTCTCTCTTTGAATCTCAATACCATGTTCTCCTCGATCTTCTTGGAGATCTATTCGATGTAACTCTTGTTGCGATGTGTTTGTCGAGATCCGATGAATTGTGGGTTTATGATCAAGTTTATCTATGAGAAATAATTGAATCTTCTCTGAATTCTTTTATGTGTGATTGGTTATCTTTGCAAGTCTCTTCGAATTATCAGTTTGGTTTGGCCTACTAGATTGATCTTTCTTGCAATGGGATAAGTGCTTAGCTTTGGGTTCAATCGTGCGGTGTCCTTTCCTAGTGACAGCAGGGGCAGCAAGGCACGTATTGTATTGTTGCCATCGAGGATAAAAAGATGGAGTTTATATCATATTGCGTGAGTTTATCCCTCTACATCATGTCATCTTGCTTAATGTGTTACTTTGTTCTTATGAACTTAATACTCTAGATGCAGGCATGAGTCGGTCGATGTGTGGAGTAATAGTAGTAGATGCAAAATTGTTTCGATCTACTTGTTGCGAACGTGATGCCTATATACATGATCATGTCTAGATAATCTCATAACTATGCACTTTTCTATGAATTGCTTGACAATAATTTGTCCACCCACCGTAATACTTATGCTATCTTGAGAGAAGCCACTAGTGAAACCTATGGCCTCCGGGTCTATCTTTTATCATATAAGTTTTCAATCTACTTTTATTTGCATCTTTTACTTTCCAATCTATATCATAAAAGTACCAAAAATATTTATCTTATCTTATTATCTCTATCAGATCTCACTTTTGCAAGTTACCGTGAAGGGATTGACAACCCCTTTATCACGTTGGTTGCGATGTTCTTGTTTGTTTGTGTAGGTACGAGGGACTTTTGAGGAGCCTCCTACTAGATTGATACCTTGGTTCTCAAAAATTGAGGGAAATACTTACGCTACTTTGCTGCATCACCCTTTCCTCTTCAAGGGAAAAACCAACGCATGCTCAAGAGGTAGCACTGTTGGGGAACGTTGCAGAAAATTAAAATGTTTCCTACGGTTTCACCAAGATCCATCCATGAGTTCATCTAAGCAACGAGTCTAGGGAGAGAGTTTGCATCTACATACCACTTGTAGATCGCGTGCGGAAGCTTGCAAGGTGATGATGTAGTCGTACTCGACGTGATCCAAATCACCGATGACCAGCGCCAAACGGACGGCACCTCCGCGTTCAACACACGTACGGGACGGGAGACGTCTCCTCCTTCTTGATCCAGCAAGGGGAAAGGAGAGGTTGATGAAGATCCAGCAGCACGACGGCGTGGTGGTGGATGCAGGGCGTCACAGCAGCAGGGCTTCGCCGAGACTACGAGGGAGAGACGTAACGGGGGGAGGTGGAGGCGCCAGGGGCTGGTGTGTGAAGTCCCTCCTCTCCCCCACTATATATAGGGGTGCCAAGGGGGGGGGCGCCGGCCCTAGTAGATGAGATCTACTAGGGGGGGCGGCGGCCTAGGGGAGGTTTCCCTCCCCCCCAAGGCACCTAGGGGTGCCTTCCACCACTAGGACTCCTCCTAGGGGGAAACCCTAGGCGCATGGGCCTATAGGGGCTGGTGCCCTTGGCCCATGATGGCCAAGGCGCACCCCCTACAGCCCATGTGGCCCCCCGGGACAGGTGGCCCCACCCGGTGGACCCCCGGGACCCTTCCGGTGGTCCCGGTACAATACCGATAACCCCGAAACTTGTCCCGATGCCCGAAATAGCACTTCCTATATATAATTCTTTACCTCCGGACCATTCCGGAACTCCTCGTGACGTCCGGGATCTCATCCGGGACTCCGAACAACATTCGGGTTTCTGCATATACATATCTTCATAACCCTAGCGTCACCGAACCTTAAGTGTGTAGACCCTACGGGTTCGGGAGACATGCAGACATGACCGAGACGCTCTCAGTCAATAACCATCAGCGGGATCTGGATACCCATGATGGCTCCCACATGCTCCTCGATGTTGTCATCGGATGAACCACTATGTCGAGGATTCGATCAAACCCTGTATGCAATTCCCTTTGTCAATCGGTACGTTACTTGCCCGAGACTCGATCGTCGGTATCCCAATACCTTGTTCAGTCTCGTTACCGGCAAGTCACTTTACTCGTACCGTAATGCATGATCCCGTGTCCAACACCTTGGTCACATTGAGCTCAATATGATGATGCATTACCGAGTGGGCCCAGAGATACCTCTCCGTCATACGGAGTGACAAATCCCAGTCTCGATCCGTGTCAACCCAACAGCTACTTTCGGAGATACCTGTAATGCACCTTTATAGTCACCCAGTTACGTTGTGACGTTTGATACACCCAAGGCACTCTTACGGTATCCGGGAGTTACACGATCTCATGGTCGAAGGAAGAGATACTTGACACTTGCAAAGCTCTAGCAAAACGAACTACACGATCTTTTATGCTATGCTTAGGATTGGGTCTTGTCCATCACATCATTCTCCTAATGATGTGATCCCGTTATCAACGACATCCAATGTCCATAGTCAGGAAACCATGACTATCTGTTGATCACAACGAGCTGGTCAACTAGAGGCTTACCAGGGACATAGTGTGGTCTAAGTATTCACACGTGTATTACGATTTCCGGATAATACAGTTATAGCATGAATAAAAGACAATTATCATGAACAATGAAATATAATAATACTTTTATTATTGCCTCTAGGGCATATTTCCAACAGTCTCCCACTTGCACTAGAGTCACTAATCTAGTTACATTGTGATGAATCGAACACCCATAGAGTTCTGGTGTTGATCATGTTTTGCACGCGAGAGAGGTTTAGTCAGCGGATCTGCGACATTCAGATCCGTGTGCACTTTGCAAATCTCTATGTCTCCATCTTGAACATTTTCACGGATGGAGTTGAAACGACGCTTGATGTGCCTGGTCTTCTTGTGAAACCTGGGCTCCTTTGCGAGGGCAATAGCTCCAGTGTTGTCACAGAAGAGTTTGATCGGCCCCGACGCATTGGGTATGACTCCTAGGTCGGTGATGAACTCCTTCACCCAAATCGCTTCATGTGCTGCCTCCGAGGCTGCCATGTACTCCGCTTCACACGTAGATCCCGCCACGACGCTCTGCTTGCAGCTGCACCAGCTTACTGCTCCACCATTCAACATATACACGTATCCGGTTTGTGACTTAGAGTCATCCAGATCTGAGTCGAAGCTAGCGTCGACGTAACCCTTTACGACGAGCTCTTCGTCTCCTCCATAAACGAGAAACATGTCCTTTGTCCTTTTCAGGTACTTCAGGATATTCTTGACCGCTGTCCAGTGTTCCTTGCCGGGATTACTTTGGTATCTTGCTACCAAACTTACGGCAAGGTTTACATCGGGTCTGGTACACAGCATGGCATACATAATAGATCCTATGGCTGAAGCATAGGGGATGACACTCATCTCTTCTTTATCTTTTGCCGTGGTCGGTGACTGAGCTGAGCTCAGTCTCATACCTTGTAACATAGGCAAGAACCCCTTCTTGGACTGATCCATTCTGAATCTCTTCAAAATCTTATCAAGGTATGTGCTTTGTGAAAGACCTATGAGGCGTCTCGATCTATCTCTATAGATCTTGATGCCTAATATATAAGCAGCTTCTCCAAGGTCCTTCATTGAAAAACACTTATTCAAGTAGGCCTTAATGCTGTCCAGAAATTCTATATTATTTCCCATCAGGAGTATGTCATCTACATATAATATGAGAAATGCTACAGAGCTCCCACTCACTTTCTTGTAAACGCAGGCTTCTCCATAAGTCTGCATAAACCCAAACGCTTTGATCATCTCATCAAAGCGAATGTTCCAACTCCGAGATGCTTGCACCAGTCCATAAATGGATCGCTGGAGCTTGCATACTTTGTTAGCGTTCCGAGGATCGACAAAACCTTCCGGCTGCATCATATACAGTTCTTCCTTAAGATGCCCGTTAAGGAATGCTGTTTTGACGTCCATCTGCCATATCTCATAATCATAGTATGCGGCAATTGCTAACATGATTCGGACGGACTTTAGCTTCGCTACGGGAGAGAATGTCTCGTCGTAGTCAATCCCTTGAACCTGTCGATAACCCTTAGCGACAAGTCGAGCTTTATAGATGGTAACATTACCATCCGCGTCCGTCTTCTTCTTAAAGATCCATTTGTTTTCTATCGCTCGCCGATCATCGGGCAAGTCTGTCAAAGTCCATACTTTGTTTTCATACATGGATTCTATCTCGGATTTCATGGCTTCAAGCCATTTGTTGGAATCCGGGCCCGCCATTGCTTCTTCATAGTTCGAAGGTTCATTGTTGTCTAACAACATGATTTCCAGGACAGGGTTGCCGTACCACTCTGGTGCGGAACGTGTCCTTGTGGACCTACGAAGTTCAGCAGTAACTTGATCCGAAGTACCTTGATCATTATCATGGTTTTCCTCTTCAGTTGGTGTGGGCATCACAGGAACGGTTTCCTGTGCTGCGTCACTATCCCGCTCAAGAGGTAGTACTTCATCGAGTTCTACTTTCCTCCCACTTACTTCTTTCGAGAGAAACTCTTTTTCCAGAAAGCATCCGTTCTTGGCAACAAAGATCTTGCCTTCGGATCTTAAGTAGAAGGTATACCCTACAGTTTCCTTAGGGTATCCTATGAATACGCATTTTTCCGACTTGGGTTCGAGCTTTTCAGGTTGAAGTTTCTTGACATAAGCTTCGCATCCCCAAACTTTTAGAAACGACAGCTTAGGTTTCTTTCCAAACCATAATTCATACGGTGTCGTCTCAACGGATTTAGACGGTGCCCTATTTAAAGTGAATGTAGCTGTCTCTAGAGCGTATCCCCAAAATGATAGCGGTAAATCGGTAAGAGACATCATAGACCGCACCATATCCAATAGAGTGCGATTACGACGTTCGGACACACCGTTTCGCTGAGGTGTTCCAGGCGGCGTGAGCTGTGAAACGATTCCACATTTCTTTAAGTGTGTACCAAATTCGTGACTTAAGTATTCTCCTCCACGATCTGATCGTAAGAATTTTATCTTTCGGTCACGTTGATTCTCCACCTCATTCTGAAATTCCTTGAACTTTTCAAAGGTCTCAGACTTGTGTTTCATTAAGTAGACATACCCATATCTACTCAAGTCATCTGTGAGAGTGAGAACATAACGATATCCTCCGCGAGCCTCAACGCTCATTGGACCGCACACATCGGTATGTATGATTTCCAACAAGTTGGTTGCTCGCTCCATTGTTCCGGAGAACGGAGTCTTGGTCATTTTGCCCAAGAGGCATGGTTCGCACGTGTCAAACGATTCATAATCAAGAGACTCTAAAAGTCCATCGGCATGGAGCTTCTTCATGCGCTTGACACCAATGTGACCAAGGCGGCAGTGCCACAAGTATGTGGGACTATCGTTATCAACTTTAAATCTTTTGGCATCTACACTATGAACATGTGTAATATTACGCTCGAGATTCATTAAGAATAAACCATTGACCATCGGAGCATGACCATAAAACATATCTCTCATATAAATCGAACAACCATTATTCTCAGACTTAAATGAGTAGCCATCTCGTATTAAACGAGATCCAGATACAATGTTCATGCTCAAACTTGGCACTAAATAACAATTATTAAGGTTCAAAACTAATCCCGTAGGTAAATGTAGAGGCAGCGTGCCGACGGCGATCACATCGACTCTGGAACCATTCCCGACGCGCATCGTCACCTCGTCCTTTGCCAGTCTCCGTTTATTCCGCAGCTCCTGCTGTGAGTTACAAATATGAGCAACGGCACCGGTATCAAATACCCAGGAGTTACTACGAGTACTGGTAAGGTACACATCAATCACATGTATATCAAATATACCTTTGGTGTTGCCGGCCTTCTTATCCGCTAAGTATTTGGGGCAGTTCCGCTTCCAGTGACCCTTCCCCTTGCAATAAAAGCACTCAGTCTCAGGCTTGGGTCCATTCTTTGACTTCTTCCCGGTAACTGGCTTACCAGGCGCGGCAACATCTTTGCCGTCCTTCTTGAAGTTCTTCTTACCCTTGCCCTTCTTGAACTTAGTGGTCTTATTGACCATCAACACTTGATGTTCTTTCTTGATTTCAGCCTCTGCTGACTTCAGCATCGAGAACACTTCAGGAATGGTCTTTTCCATTCCCTGCATGTTGTAGTTCATCACAAAGCTCTTGTAGCTTGGTGGGAGCGACTGGAGGATTCTGTCAATGACCGCCTCATCTGGGAGGTTAATGTTCAGCTGGGTCATACGGTTGTGCAACCCAGACATCTTCAGGATGTGCTCACTGACAGAACTGTTTTCCTCCATCTTACAACTGTAGAACTTGTCGGAGACATCATATCTCTCGACCCGGGCATGAGCTTGGAAAACTAGTTTCAGCTCTTCGAACATCTCATATGCTCCGTGATGCTCAAAACGCTTTTGGAGCCCCGGTTCTAAGCTGTAAAGCATGCCGCACTGAACGAGGGAGTAATCATCAGCGCGAGACTGCCAAGCATTCATAATGTCTTGGTTCTCTGGGACGGGAGCGTCACCTAGCGGTCCTTCTAGGACATATTGTTTCCTGGCAGCTATGAGGATGATCCTCAGGTTCCGGACCCAGTCCGTATAGTTGCTGCCATCATCTTTCAGCTTGGTTTTCTCTAGGAACGCGTTGAAGTTCATGTTGACATTAGCGTTGGCCATTGATCTACAAGACATATTTGCAAAGGTTTTAGACTAAGTTCATGATAATAAAGTTCTAATCAAATTATGAACTCCCACTTAGATTAGACATCCCTTTAGTCATCTAAGTGTTACACGATCCGAGTCGACTAGCCCGTGTCCGATCATCACGTGAGACGGACTAGTCATCGTCGGTGAACATTTTCATGTTGATCGTATCTTCCATACGACTCGTGTTCGACCTTTCGGTCTCCGTGTTCCGAGGCCATGTCTGCACATGCTAGGCTCGTCAAGTTAACCCTAAGTGTTTTCGCTGTGTAAAACTGTCTTACACCCGTTGTATGTGAACGTAAGAATCCATCACACCCGATCATCACGTGGTGCTTAGAAACGACGAACTGTAGCAACGGTGCACAGTTAGGGGAGAACACTTCTTGAAATTTTATAAGGGATCATCTTATTTACTACCGTCGTCCTAAGTAAACAAGATGCATAATACATAATAAACATCACATGCAATTATATAGTTGTGACATGATATGGCCAATATCATATAGCTCCATTGATCTTCATCTTCGGGGCTCCATGATCATCTTGTCACCGGCTTGACACCATGATCTCCATCATCATGATCTCCATCATCGTGTCTTCATGAAGTTGTCACGCCAACGACTACTTCTACTTCTATGACTAACGTTTAGCAATAAAGTAAAGTAGTTTACATGACGTTATTCAATGACACGCAGGTCATACAAAAAATAATGACAACTCCTATGGCTCCTGCCGGTTGTCATACTCATCGACATGCAAGTCGTGAATCCTATTACAAAGAACATGATCTCATACATCACAATTCATCATTCATCACAACTTCTGGCCATATCACATCACATGATCAATCGCTGCAAAAACAAGTTAGACGTCCTCTAATTGTTGTTGCATCTTTTACGTGGCTGCAATTGGGTTCTAGCAAGAACGTTTTCTTACCTACGAATCACCACAACGTGATTTTGTCAACTTCTATTTACCCTTCATAAGGGCCCTGTTCATCGATTCCGCTCCAACTAAGGTGGGAGAGACAGACACCCGCCAGCCACCTTATGCAACTTGTGCATGTCAGTCGGTGGAACCGGTCTCACGTAAGTGTACGTGTAAGGTTGGTCCGGGCCGCTTCATCCCACAATACCGTTGAGCAAGAAAAGACTAGTAGAGGCAAGTAAGATGACAAAATCCACGCCCACAACAAAGTTGTGTTCTACTCGTGCAAAGAGAACTACGCATAGACCTAGCTCATGATGCCACTGTTGGGGAACGTTGCAGAAAATTAAAATTTTTCCTACGGTTTCACCAAGATCCATCTATGAGTTCATCTAAGCAACGAGTCTAGGGAGAGAGTTTGCATCTACATACCACTTGTAGATCGCGTGCGGAAGCTTGCAAGGTGATGATGTAGTCGTACTCGACGTGATCCAAATCACCGATGACCAGCGCCGAACGGACGGCACCTCCGCGTTCAACACACGTACGGGACGGGAGACGTCTCCTCCTTCTTGATCCAGCAAGGGGGAAGGAGAGGTTGATGAAGATCCAGCAGCACGACGGCGTGGTGGTGGATGCAGGGCGTCACAGCAGCAGGGCTTCGCCGAGACTACGAGGGAGAGACGTAACGGGGGGAGGTGGAGGCGCCAGGGGCTGGTGTGTGAAGTCCCTCCTCTCCCCCACTATATATAGGGGTGCCAAGGGGGGGGCGCCGGCCCTAGTAGATGAGATCTACTAGGGGGGCGGCGGCCTAGGGGAGGTTTCCCTCCCCCCCCCAAGGCACCTAGGGGTGCCTTCCACCACTAGGACTCCTCCTAGGGGGAAACCCTAGGCGCATGGGCCTATAGGGGCTGGTGCCCTTGGCCCATGATGGCCAAGGCGCACCCCCTACAGCCCATGTGGCCCCCCGGGACAGGTGGCCCCACCCGGTGGACCCCCGGGACCCTTCCGGTGGTCCCGGTACAATACCGATAACCCCGAAACTTGTCCCGATGCCCGAAATAGCACTTCCTATATATAATTCTTTACCTCCGGACCATTCCGGAACTCCTCGTGACGTCCGGGATCTCATCCGGGACTCCGAACAACATTCGGGTTTCTGCATATACATATCTTCATAACCCTAGCGTCACCGAACCTTAAGTGTGTAGACCCTACGGGTTCGGGAGACATGCAGACATGACCGAGACGCTCTCAGTCAATAACCATCAGCGGGATCTGGATACCCATGATGGCTCCCACATGCTCCTCGATGTTGTCATCGGATGAACCACTATGTCGAGGATTCGATCAAACCCTGTATGCAATTCCCTTTGTCAATCGGTACGTTACTTGCCCGAGACTCGATCGTCGGTATCCCAATACCTTGTTCAGTCTCGTTACCGGCAAGTCACTTTACTCGTACCGTAATGCATGATCCCGTGTCCAACACCTTGGTCACATTGAGCTCAATATGATGATGCATTACCGAGTGGGCCCAGAGATACCTCTCCGTCATACGGAGTGACAAATCCCAGTCTCGATCCGTGTCAACCCAACAGCTACTTTCGGAGATACCTGTAATGCACCTTTATAGTCACCCAGTTACGTTGTGACGTTTGATACACCCAAGGCACTCTTACGGTATCCGGGAGTTACACGATCTCATGGTCGAAGGAAGAGATACTTGACACTTGCAAAGCTCTAGCAAAACGAACTACACGATCTTTTATGCTATGCTTAGGATTGGGTCTTGTCCATCACATCATTCTCCTAATGATGTGATCCCGTTATCAACGACATCCAATGTCCATAGTCAGGAAACCATGACTATCTGTTGATCACAACGAGCTGGTCAACTAGAGGCTTACCAGGGACATAGTGTGGTCTAAGTATTCACACGTGTATTACGATTTCCGGATAATACAGTTATAGCATGAATAAAAGACAATTATCATGAACAATGAATTATAATAATACTTTTATTATTGCCTCTAGGGCATATTTCCAACAAGCACCGGCAGGCCGATATCTTCCATAATCGGAAACACCACCGCACTCCCTTAAATAGTTGTACAAGCTCCTCCATACTCTCTGGAGGGGAGGCGGAAGGCCATAAGGCCTTGGGAACACTTCGCATCGCCTGCCGAGCTCACTCGTGCATTTGTGACAGCTCTTGTAGCAGATTTCCCGAAGATCCGGACATCTCCTCTTCGGGACGGCCAGTCAGCATACCTACAGACATAACTATGTCAGTTCCTTTCCTGAATTACACGGAGGTAAGTTTGAAAACATACTAAATATGCCGCCTCGTAGCCTCTTATTTTCCTTCACGGAGTCAGCCCTCTGGGCCCGCACATCTTTTAATTCTTCGCCCAGCTGGGTGTTGGAATCCTGGAGTTTGTTTTTCTCCTCCCTGACCCGTGTCAGTATACGTTCACCCGCGGCCCGTTGCCTTTTGGCTTCTTGTTCACCCGCTTTGTGCGACTTCCAATGTCTCTCCCGGATGATCTGATGATCCTACTATAAGATATGCAACTGTGTTAGCATTGCTAGTGTATAATTCTGTTTTTCTCGATGGAGGGACACATTACCAGGTGATGCCTTCTTGGATTTCTCTAGTTCGGCTGTCACAGAGGCTAGCTGGGTCCAACACTTTTCCAGCTCTTGAGAAACGGGTTGTTCTTCTCCATAAGCACATGGTTTTATAATGATCCTTAAATCAGCTGAATCAACTGCTTCAAGTCTCGGGGGCTAGTGGTATATAATTATCAGGTTTATACAATGTGAGCTCACCCGCATATCTTTCAAATGTTGGTATGTGGCTCTGGAAAGCCCGTCTCGAGCAGCTCGGATGTATCCATTAGCCGAGCTGAAGGCACTGAATGCCTATTTTGTAAAGTCGGGGTCGCAAAGAGCGGCCCTTCGGCGCCGATGGTGCATGACGCTCTCCACTTCTGAGTTTGTGACGGACACATCATCTGAATCCTCTACCAAATGACAATCTGGCGGCACTCACGTATCAGCCCTCGTTGTCACGGCAGGGTCTGGAACCTGGCTATTGGGAGTGTGACTAGCAGGACTCCCGAACATAGTCCGACGGACGATCTTCCTGGTAAAGACACGAACTGATAATGTCACAGTTGGATGTGACTGCCAAAGGGCATATTTACAAAGCCATACCTCTTTGATGACGGCTCCGATGTGTCTTCGCTGGCCTTCCTCTTCGAAAGCTTGCCCGGTGCGGGCGCCGCTCTCTTTGGAGTCGCCTCTGGTGCGGGATGGCACGCCAAGCACCTCCCCTTTGGAGCACAAGATAGTGCAGTTGGTGAGGTAGAATGAGGAAGCTCTTTCAGAGGAGATGTCTCCTGATTAATTATGTGTGAGGCAGGGAGAAGACTGGGATAGTCGGCGGTGATGGCCACTTCCGTGATATCATAGCTCGCCTAGTAGAACACTCCATCCTCAAGCATCACGAATATGTCTGGATCCTCTTAGAATCCGGGGTCAAGGTCCCAGTTGTGGTCCTCTGGCTGGGGGGCGGGGCTGTGGAGCCCCTTTGTGATTTTCCCCCATTCCTGTTATAAATGGACGGATTAATGTCCATGGAAAGTGACTCAAGGAGTAGATTGAGTAGAGTAGTGGGATTGGAACTCCCCCAGCTAGGAGGATTGTACATGGAAAATCCATCTCGATGCTTAATACGAGTAAATTCCTCTTTCTCCCCTTTGTATAGTTTGGCCAGTATTTTGGCCAAAGCGGCGGGGGTGGCCGGACCCTTCTGATCGCAGCGGGAGGCGTCATCTTCCCCATTATAGTGCCACATGGGAAGCCTTCTGTATTGGAGTGGCTGAACCCCTCGTACTATGGAAGTCGCCATTACCTCGACTATTGATAATTCGGACTGGGCGAGCGTCTTTATCTTGCTCATCAATTGACGGACTTCCGCGCTATATTCCTCCTCGAAGCTCCGAGGGCACCAGCTGTGGCGTTTCTTCAACGGAATGCTTGAAAATCCAGGAAGGCCCATTTGGACTGGGTCGGGAAGGGTGAGGTCCTCGATATAGAATCATTCGGAAGGCCACTCTTCAGATGCCTTCTTCGACGTGCCGGACAGGTATCTGGTCCCAGCGATGCTCCATACCTCGGCTCCTCCCACTTCAAATATTAATCCCTCTTGGCTACGAGGGACGAGGCAGAATAGTTTCCTCCATAATTCAAAATGGGCCTCACAACCCAGGAATAGCTCGCAAAGAGCAACATAACCCGCGATGTGCAGGATGGAGGTAGGAGTGAAATTGTGCAATTGGAGGCCATAATACTCCAGAAGCCCTTGGAGGAACAGGAGGATTGGAAATCCAACGCCTCTCAACAAGTAGGGAACAAAGCACACTCGTTCCCCCTGGATGGATTGGGGAAATTCTCTGCGTGAGCCCCGCCATTGAAGGAAGTCAATCATGCTCGAACGGGGACTAGATCCGCGGGAGGAAGAAATCCCTGTGTCTGTAGCTTCACTAGCTGACCGCGTGATACGGAACATTTCTCCCAATCACCTTTTTCGAGGCCGTGGGGATGGGAGGAAGAGATGGGAGCGCTAGCCATGTTGTAATGGTTTCTCCTAAGCAAGCTCTGAGGATTCCTCGCTTGATGTGGAATGGATCTAAAAATTCCAATCTCTTTAAATAGATGTCTTTCTTACATGGTCAGGGTGATATATGCAAAAATATCCCGACCTCTCGTATTCGCTCGACACGTGGAAGCTGAAGTCATGAAGGTGTGGAAGCCGATGGGCATGACATTAAATGGAAATCCGAATACGGCTCTTTAAGTCAGGTACTTTGAAGTAATCAGAGGAGGAACCCGCCTTGCAATGCCAAAGACAATCTGCGCACCGAACACCTCGTCATTGAAGGACTGGTTCGGGGGCTGCTAAGGGAGTCCTGGATTAAGGGGCCCTCGGGCGTCCGGCCTATTGACATGGGCCGGACTGATGGGCTATGAAGATGCAAGACCGAAGACTCTCACCTGTGTCTGGATGGGACTCTCCTTGGCGTGGAAGGCAAGCTTGGCGCCCGGATATGAAGATTCCTTTCTCTGTAACCGACTTTGTACAACCCTAGTCCCCTCCGCTGTCTATATAAATCGGAGGGCTTAGTTCGTAGGGCTAATCATAATCATATAGGCTAGACTTCTAGGGTTCTAGCCATTACGATCTCATGGTAGATCAACTCTTGTAATACTCATATTCATCAAGATCAATCAAGCAGGAAGTGGGGTATTACCTCCATAGAGAGGGCCCGAACCTGGGTAAACATCATGTCCCCCGCCTTCTGTTACCATCAACCTTAGACGCACAGTTCGGGACCCCCTACCCGAGATCCGCCGGTTTTGACACCGACAATGATCCCTTACTAAATTTCAAGGTATAAGTGTTCTCCCTGAGTATGCATTGTTGCTACAGATCGTCGTGCCGAGACACCACGTGATGATCGGGTGTGATAAGCTCTACATTCACATACAATAGGTGCAAGCCAGTTTTGCACCCAGAATACTCGGGTTAAACTTGACGAGCCTAGCATATGCAGATATGGCCTCGGAACACTAAGACCGAAAGGTCGAACATGAATCATATAGTAGATATGATCAACATAGTGATGTTCACCATTGAAAACTACTCCATGTCATGTGATGATCAGACATGGTTTAGTTGATTTGGATCACGTGATCATTTAGATGACTAGAGGGATGTCTATCTAAGTGGGAGTTGTTAAGTAATATGATTAATTGAACTTTAATTTATCAAGAACTTAGTCCTGATAGTATTTTGCAAATTATGTTGTAGATCATTAGCTCGCGTTGCAGCTTCCCTTTATTTTTTGATATTTTCCTAGAGAAAAATAAGTTGAAAGATGATAGTACCAATGATGCAGACTGGGTCCGTGATCTGAGGTTTATCCTCATTGCTACACAGAATAATTATGTCCTTGATTCACAGCTAGGTGACAGACCTATTGCAGGAGCAGGCGCAGACATTATGAACGTTTGCCTAACTCAATATGATGACTACTTGATAGTTTAGTGCACCATGCTTTACGGCTTAGAACCGGGACTTCAAAAATGTTTTGAACGCCACAAATGTTCCAAGAGCTAAAATTGGTATTTTAGACTCATGCCCGTGTCGAGAGGTATGAGACCTCCGACAAGTACTTCACCTAAAAGATGGAGGAGAATTGCTCAGCTAGTGAGCATGTACTCAGAATGTCTGGGTACTACAATTGCTTGAATCAAGTGGGACTTAATCTTCCAGATAAGATAGTGATTGACAGAGTTCTCTAGTCACCATCACCAAGTTACTGGAACTTCGTGATGAACTATAGTATGCAAGGGATGACGAAAATGATTCCCGAGCTCTTCGTGATGCTGAAATCAATGAAGGTAGAAATCATGAAAAAGCATCAAGTGTTGATGATTAAACAAGATCACTAGTTTCAAGAAAAAGGGCAAAGGGAAAGAAAGGGAACTTCAATAAGAATGGAAAGCAAGTTGTCACTCCCGTGAACAAGCCCAAAGTTGGACCTAAGCCTGAAACTGAGTGCTTCTACTGCAAAGGAAATGGTCACTAGAAGCGGAACTACCCCAAATATTTGGTGGATAAGAAGGATGGCAAAGTGAACAAAGGTATATTTTATATACATGTTATTGATGTGTACCTTACTAGTGCTCGAAGTAACCCCTAGGTATTTGATACTTGTTCGGTTGCTAAGATTAGTAACTTGAAACGGGAATTACAGAATAAATAGAGACTAGTTGAGGGTGAAGTGACGATATGTGTTGGAAGTGGTTCCAAGATTGATATGATCATCATCGCACATTCCCTATACTTTCGGGATTAGTGTTGACCCTAAATAAATGTTATTTGGTGTTTGCGTTGAGCATGAATATGATTAGATCATGTTTACTGCAATATGGTTATTCATTTAAGACAGAGAATAATAGTTATTCTGTTTACATGAATAAAACCTACTATGGTCATACACCCAATGTTGATGGTTTATTGAATCTCGATCATGGTAATACACATATTCATAATATTGATTCCAAAAGATGCAAAGTTTATAATGATAGTGCAACTTATTTGTGGCACTGCCATTTGGGTCATATCGGTGTAAAGCGCATGAAGAAACTCCATAAAGATGGACTTTTGGAATCACTTGATTATGAATCATTTGATACTTGCGAACCGTGCCTTATGTGCAAGATGACTAAAACTCCATTCTCCGGAACAACGGAACGAGATAGAAACTTATTGGAAATAATACATACCGATGTATGCGGCCCAATGAGTGTTGATGCTCGTGACGTGTATCGTTATTTTCTGACCTTCACAGATGATTTAAGCAGATAGGGGTATATCTACTTAATGAAACACAAGTCTGAAACATTTGAAAAATTCAAAGAATTTCAGAGTGAAGTGGAGAATCATCGTAACAAGAAAAATAAAAGTTTCTACGATCTAATCGTGGAGGAGAATATTTGAGTTATGAGTTTGTCTTTCATTTAAAACAATGTGGAATAGTTTCACAGCTCACGCCACTTGGAACACCACAGCGTAATGGTGTGTCCGGACGTCGTAACCGCACTTTATTGGATATGGTGCGATCTATGATATCTCTTACCGATTTATTACTATCGTTTTGGGGTTATGCATTAGACACAACTACATTCACTTTAAATAGGGCACCATAAAAATCCGTTGAGACAACGCCTTATGAATTGTGGTTTGGCAAGAAACCAAAAATTGTCATTCTTAAAATTTGGGGTTGCGATGCTTATGTGAAAGCTTCAACCTGATAAGCTCGAACCCAAATCGGAGAAGTGTGTCTTCATAGGATACCCAAAGGAAACTGTTGGGTACACCTTCTATCACAGACCCAAAGGCAAAATCTTTGTTGCTAAGAATGGATCCTTTCTAGAGAAGGAGTTTCTCTCGAAAGAAGTGACTGGGAGGAAAGTAGAACTTGATGAGGTAATTGTACCTTCTCCCTTATTGGAAAGTAGTTCATCACAGAAATCAGTTCTAGTGATTCCTACACCAATAAGTGAGGAAGGTAATGATGATGATCATGAAACTTCAGATTAAGTTACTACCGAACCTCGTAGGTCTCCTAGAGTAAGATCCACACCAGAGTGGTACGGTAATCCTGTTCTAGAAGTCATGTTACTAGACCATGATGAACCTACAAACTATGAGGAAGCGATGATGAGCCCAGATTCCACAAAATGGCTTGAGGCCATGAAATCTGAGATGGGATCCATGTATGAGAAAAAAGTGTGGACTTTGGTGGACTTGCCTAATGATCGGCAAGCCTTAGAAAATAAATGGATCTTCAAGAGGAAGACGAGCGCTGATAGTAGTGTTATTATCTACAAAGCTCGACTTGTCGCAAAAGGTTTTCGACAAAATTCAAGGTGTTGACTGCAATGAGATTTTCTCAATCATAGCAATGCTTAAATCCATCTGAATCATGTTAGGGGTTGCCATATTTTATGAAATCGAGCAAATGGATGTCAAAACTAAATTCCTTAAATGGGTATTTCTTAAAGAAGAGTTGTATATGATGCAACCAGAAGGTTTTGTCGATCCTAAAGGTACTAACAAGGTGTGCAAGCTCCAGTGATCCAGCTATGGACTGGTGCAAGCATCTCGGAGTTGGAATATACACTTTGATAAGCTGATCAAAGCATATAGTTTTATACAGACTTGCGGTGAATCCTATATTTACAAGAAAGTGAGTGGGAGCACTACAGCCTTTCTGATAAGTATATGTGATTGACATATAGTGATCAGAAATAATGTATAATTTTCTCGAGAGCATAAAGGAGAGTTTGAAAGGAGATTTTTCAAAGAAAGACCTCGGTGAAGCTGCTTATATATATTGGGCATCAAGATCTATAGAGATATATCAAGACGCTTGATAAGTTTTTTAATGAATACATACCTTGACAAGTTTTTGAAATAGTTCAAAATGGACAAGTCAAAGAAGTAGTTCTTGTCTGTATAACAAGGTGTAAAGTTGAGTAAGACTCAAAACCCGACCACAACAGAAAATAGAAAGAGAATGAAAGTCATTCCCTATGCCTCAGCCACAGGTTCTATAAAGTATGTTGTGTTGTGTACCAGACCTATTGTGTACATTGCCATGAGTTTGGCAAAGGGGTACAATAGTGATCTAGGAGTAGATCACTGGATAACGGTCAAAATTATCCTTACTGAGAACTAAGGAAATGTTTCTCGGTTATGGGGGTGATAAAGAGTTCGTCGTAAAGAGTTATGTTGATGCAAGCTTTTACACCGATCCAGATGACTCTAAGTCTCAATCTGGATACATATTGTAAGTGGGAGCAATTAGCTGGAGTAGCTCCATGCAGAGCATTGTAGACATAAAATATTTGCAAAATACATATGGCTCTGAATGTGACAGACCCGTTGACCAAACTTCTCTCATGAGCAAAACATGATCACACCTTAATACTCTTTGGGTGTTAATCACATAGAGATGTGAACTAGATTATTGACTCTAGTAAATCCTTTGGGTATTAGTCACATGGTGATGTGAACTGTGGGTGTTAATCACATACAGATGTGAACTATTGGTGTTAAATCACATGGTGATGTGAACTAGATTATTGACTCTAGTGCAAGTGGGAGACTGAAGGAAATATGCCCAAGAGGCAATAATAAATTTATTATTTATTTCCTTATTTCATGATAAATGTTTATTATTCATGCTAGAATTGTATTAACTGGAAACTTAGTACATGTGTGAATACATAGACAAAACATATTGTCCCTAGTATGCCTCTACTTGACTAGCTCGTTAATCAAAGATGGTTATGTTTCCTAACCATAGACATGTATTGTCATTTGATGAACGGGATCACATCATTAGGAGAATGATGTGATGGACATGACCCATCCGTTAGCTTAGCATTATGATCGTTATAGTTTCATTGCTACTGCTTTCTTCATGACTTATACATGTTCCTCAGACTATGCGATTATGCAACTCCCGAATACCGGAGGAACACTTTGTGTGCTACCAAACATCACAACGTAAATGGGTCATTATAAAGGTGCTCTACTGGTGTCTCCGAAGGTGTTTGTTGAGTTGGCATAGATTGAGATTAGTATTTGTCACTCCGTGTTTCGGAGAGGTATCTCTGGGCCCTCTCGGTAATACTCATCACTATAAGCCTTGCAAGCATTGTAACTAATGAGTTAGTTACGGGATCAAGTATTATGGGACGAGTAAGGAGACTTGCCAGTAATGAGATTGAACTAGGTATGATGATACTGATGATCGAATCTCAGGCAAGTAACACACCGATGACAAAGGGAACAACGTATGTTGTTATGCGGTTTGACCGATATAGATCTTCGTAGAATATGTAGGAGCCAATATGAGCATCCAGGTTCCGCTATTGGTTATTGATTGGAGATGTGTCTCGGTCATGTCTACATAGTTCTCGAACCCGTAGGGTCCGCACGCTTAACATTCGATGACGATTTGTATTATGATTTATGTGTTTTGATGACCGAAGTTTGTTTGGAGCCCCAGATGAGATCACGGACATGAGAGGAGTCTCTAAATGGTCGAGGCATAAAGATTCATATATTGGAAGGCTACATTCGGACACCGAAATGGTTCAGGTCATTTTGGATAAGTTTTGTAGTACCGGGGGTTACCGGAACCCCCTCCGGGAAGTTATTGGGCCTCATGGGCCTTAGTGGAGAAGAGAGAGGGCCGGCCAGGAGGTGGCGCGCGCCCCCTTGCCCCAATCCGAATTGGACAAGGGGAGGGGGCGGCGCCCCCCTCCTTCCTTCTCTCCTCCTCCTCCGTCCCTCCTTCTCCTACTAGGAAAAGGAAAGACGAGGGGAATCCTACTTGGACTGGGGAGTCCTAGTAGGATTCCCCACACCTGGCGCGCCCCCTTGGGCCGGCCACCTCTTTCCTCCCCTCCTTTATATACGTGGCCAAGGGCACCCCATAGACACACAAGTTTCTCTCCCAACCATGTGCGGTGCCCCCCTCCATAGTTACACACTTCGATCATACCATTGTAGAGCTTAGGCAAAGCCCTGCGCCGGTAGCATCATCATCACCATCGCCATGCCATCATGCTAACGAAACTCACCCTCGTCCTCAACTGGATCAAGAGCACGAGGTACGTCATCAAGCTGAACGCGTGCTGAACGTGGAGGTGTCGTACGTTCGGGTACTTGATCGGTTGGATCGTGAAGAAGTTCGACTACATCAACCATGTTATTGAAACGCTTCCTCTTTCGGTCTACGAGGGTACGTGCACACACTCTCCCCTCTCGTTGCTATGCATCACCTAGATAGATCTTGGGTGATCATAGGATTTTTTTTTGAAATTACCGCGTTCCCCAACAGACAATGGCTCCATTTCCTCTCCTATGCAATTCCCTCTAGGTGAAACTTGTATCCATGGTTCTCCTGAATACTCTAATCCTTAGGATTTTCTACTGCATAGGTTGTTTGATTCGTGGGATTATAGTTTCATAGAAAAATTTCTTTATGTCATAGAAAAACATCTACATCCACATACTCCTAGATGATTACAGATGCCTCGTGCACTAAATCAACATGGTACAAGGACGAAGACAAAGCTTGTGAAGCCCTCATGCCAAAGCCATGGGTGTCGAGACTGTCTTCTTCCTTATTCTCATGTTGAGACAATAGCCAGAATGCCACTATGAGAAACCGAACTTGCCAAAATACCACTATGAAAAACAACCTTGGCAATATACCACTACTTTTAGTTTTTTCTAGCCAAAATACCACTAGCAACTAACAGAGACTAACACCATCCAAAAAAGACTTCTATACCCTTACCTCTTCACAGCCCAAGCATACATTTCAACAACAAAAAGAATAGCTATAGTCCAATGATACGTCTCCAACGTATCTACTTTTCCAAACACTTTTGCCCTTGTTTTGGACTCTAACTTGCATGATTTGAATGAAACTAACCCGGACTGACGTTGTTTCAGCAGAACTACCATGATGTTGTTTTATGTGTAGAAAACAAAAGTTCTCAGAATGACCTGAAAATCCACGGAGGCAAGTTTTGGAAAATATAAAAAATACTAGCGAAAGAATCAAGACTAGGGGGCCCACACCCTGTCCGCGAGGGTGGAGGGCGCGCCCACCCCCCTGGGCATGCCCCCCTGTCTCGTGGGCCCCCTGAGGCTCCACCGACCTCAACTCCAACTCCATATATTCCGTCTCGCGGAGAAAAAAATCAGAGAGGAAGTTTCATCGCTTTTTACGATATGGAGCCGCCGCCAAGCCCTAATCTCTCTCGGGAGGGCTGATATGGAGTCTGTTCGGGGCTCCAGAGAGGGGGATTCGTCGCCATTGATACATCTCCAACGTATCTATTTTTCCAAACACTTTTGCCCTTGTTTTGGACTCTAATTTGCATGATTTGAATGAAACTAACCCAGACTGACATTGTTTTCAGCAGAACTGCCATGATGATGTTTTATGTGTAGAAAAGAAAAGTTCTCGGAATGTCCTGAAAATCCATGGAGGCACCTTTTGGAATTAATAAGAATTTCTGGGTGAAAGAAATACACGAGGGGGCCCATGGCCAGTCCACGAGACAGGGGGGCGCGCCCCCCTGTAGGGTGCGCCCCCCTATCTCGTGGGCCCCCTGGACCTCCACCGACCTCAACTCCAACTCCATATATTCCGTCTCGCGGAGAAAAAATCAGAGAGAAAGTTTCATTGCGTTTTACAACACGGAGCCACCACCAAGCCCTAATCTCTCTCGGGAGGGCTGATCTGGAGTCTGTTCGGGGCTCCGGAGAGGGGGATTCGTCGCCGTCATCATCATCAACCATCCTCCACCAATTTCATGATGCTCACCGCCGTGCGTGAGTAATTCCATTGTAGGCTTGCTGGACGGTGATGGGTTGGATGAGATTTACCATGTAATCAAGTTAGTTTTGTTAGGGTTTGATCCCTAGTATCCACTATGTTCTGAGATTGATGTTGCTATGACTTTGCTATGCTTAATGCTTGTCATTAGGGCCCGAGTGCCATGATTTTAGATCTGAACCTATTATGTTTTCATGAATATATGTGTGTTCTTGATCCTATCTTGCAAGTCTATAGTCACCTATTATGTGTTATGATCCGACAACCCCGAAGTGACAATAATCGGGATACTTCTCGGTGATGACCGTAGTTTGAGGAGTCCATGTATTCACTATGTGCTAATGCTTTGTTCCAGTTCTCTATTAAAAGGAGGCCTTAATATCCCTTAGTTTCCGCTAGGACCCCGCTGCCACGGGAGGGTAGGACAAAAGATGTCATGCAAGTTCTTTTCCATAAGCACGTATAACTATTTACGGAATACATGCCTACATTACATTGATGAACTGGAGCTAGTTCTGTGTCACCCTATGTTATAGCTATTACTTGAGGAATCGCATCCGGCATAATTATCCATCACTGATCCATTGCCTATGAGCTTTTCATATATTGTTCTTTGCTTATTTACTTTTCCGTTGCTACTGTTACAATTACTACAAAAACCCAGAAACATTTATCTTTACTTTTGCTACCGTTACCTTTATTATCATACCACTTTTGCTACTAAACACTTTGCTGCAGATACTAAGTTATCCAGGTGTGGTTGAATTGACAACTCAACTGCTAATACTCAAGAATATTCTTTGGCTCCCCTTGTGTCGAATCAATAAATTTGGGTTGTACTTCACCCTCGAAAGCTGTTGCGATCCCCTACACTTGTGGCTTATCAGCCGTCGTCATCATCAACCATCCTCCATCACCAATTTCATGATGCTCACCGCCGTGCGTGAGTAATTCCATTGTAGGCTTGCTGGACGGTGATGGGTTGGATGAGATTTACCATGTAATCAAGTTAGTTTTGCTAGGGTTTGGTCCCTAGTATCCACTATGTTCTGAGATCGATGTTGCTATGACTTTGCTATGCTTAATGCTTGTCACTAGGGCCAGAGTGCCATGATTTCAGATCTGAATCTATTATGTTTTCATGAATATATGTGTGTTCTTGATCCTATCTTGCAAGTCTATAGTCACCTATTATGTGTTATGATCCGACAACCCTGAAGTGACAATAATCGGGATACTTCTCGGTGATGACCATAGTTTGAGGAGTTCATGTATTCACTAAGTGCTAATGCTTTGGTCTGGTTCTCTATTAAAAGGAGGCCTTAATACCCCTTAGTTTCTGCTAGGACCCCGCTGCCACGGGAGGGTAGGATAAAAGATGTCATGCAAGTTCTTTTCCATAAGCACGTATGACTATATACGGAATACATGCCTACATTACATTGATGAACTGGAGCTAGTTCTGTGACACCCTATGTTATAGCTATTACATGAGGAATCGCATCAGACATAATTATCCATCACTGATCCAATGCCTACGAGCATTTCACATATTGTGTTCCGCTTATTTACTTTTCCGTTGCTACTATTACAATCACTACAAAACCATTATCTTTACTTTTGCCACTATTATCTTTACTATCATACTACTTTGCTAATAAATATTTTGCTGCAGATACTAAGTTATCCAGGTGTGGTTGAATTGACAACTCAACTGCTAATACTCAATAATATTCTTTGGCTCCCCTTGTGTCGAATCAATAAATTTGGGTTGAATACTTTACCCTCGAAAGATGTTGCGATCCCCTACACTTGTGGGTTATCAAGACTAATTTCTGGTGCCATTGCCGGGGAGCATAGATCTATTCTTTGAGTCACTTGGGATTTATATCTGTTGATCACTATGAGGAACTTGAAAGATAAAAGAACTAAGATTTTGCCCTCAACTACGAGGGGAGGTAAGGAACTGCCATCTAGCTCTGCACTAGATTCTCCTTCCGTTATTAGTAAGCTTGCGACACCTAAACCTGCTGCTGCTATGAATTCTGATATGTTGCATGTTATTAATGATGCCACTTCTGCTATGCATGATACTTATGATGAAACTACTTCTGTGCGTGACACTACTTTTCCATTAGGTGAATTTCTTGATGAACAACTTGCTAGGGTTAGAGAGAATGAAATCATTGAAGATGCTATTATTGATGATAGTGATGATGAAAGTTCTCCCCCTGATTATTAATTACATGTTGTTCCTGAGGGTTATGTTATGGAAGAGGAAGCTGCTAGGGCTATCTTTGCTTGTAAAGGTAGATATGATCTTAAAAAGTTATTAGCTAAATGGAAGCAGCCGTCTCTTAATGCTAGAATGAAACCTGACCCTGCTTTTGCTACTTCACCTATCTGTGTTACTGATAAGGATTATGAATTCTCTGTTGATCCTGAAATAATTACCTTGGTTGAATCTGATCCTTTTTATGGCCTTGAATCCGAAACTGTTGTGGCACATCTTACCAAGTTGAATGATATAGCCACCCTGTTTACTAATGATGAGAAGTCTCGCTATTATTATATCCTTAAGATATTTCCGTTCTCATTAAAGGGTGATGCTAAGACTTGGTTTAATTCTCTTGATCCTGGCTGTGTGCGTAGTCCCCAAGTTATGATTTATTACTTCTCTGCTAAATATTTTCCTGCTCATAAGAAACAAACTGCCTTGCAGGGAATATATAATTTTGTGCAAATCAAAGAAGAGAGTCTCCCACAAGCTTGGGGGAGGCTTCTCCGGTTACTTAATGCTTTGCCTGATCATCCTCTTAAGCAAAATGAAATACTTGATATCTTTTATAATGGACTAACCGATGCTTCCAAGGACTACTTGGATAGTTGTGATGGTTGTGTTTTCAGGGAAAGAACAGTCGATGAAGCTGAATTACTATTGAATAATATGTTGACTAATGAAAATAATTGGACTCCTCCTGAACCAATTCGTGAGGCAATTCCTGAACCAATTGAGCCAACTCCTGAGCCTATTCCTAAACCCACTCCGAAGAAGAGAGGTGTTCTATTTCTCAGTCCTGAAGATATGCAAGAGGCAAAGAAATCAATGAAAGAAAAAGGTATAAAAGCTGAAGATGTTAAGAATTTACCACCTATTGAAGAAATACATGGTCTTAATATACCACCTGTCGAAGAACCACATTATCTTAATAACCCGACACAGGTAGTAAAGGTAAATTCTCTCTATAGATATGATAAAGTTGAAATACCCTCTACTAAATTTCATAGCCCATGCTTAGATGAATTTGATGACTTTATGGCTAGACAAGAAAGTTTTAATGCTTATGTTGGTAGAGAATTAAAGAATAATGCTTTCGAGATAGGACGCTTGAGTGATTATATGGCTAGAGTTAAAGGTGAACTTAAACTCATTAGCAAATATGCTTCTATGGTTGCTACTCAAGCTGAGCAAGTACTTAAAGCTCAAAATGATTTGCTCGATGAATTAAATAATAAACCTGACTTTGCTGTTAGAGTGGCTACTAGAACTGGTAGAATGACTCAGGAACCTTTGTATCCTGAAGGCCACCCTAAGAGGATCGAGCAAGATTCTCAGAGAAACAATTTAGAGGCACCTAGTTCTTCCAAAAAGAAGAAAAAGAAAAACGATAGGACTTTGCATGCTTCTAGTGAACCTGTTGTAGACACACCTGAGAATACCAATAATATTTCTATTTGTGATGCTGAAACACAATCAGGTGATGAACATGAACCTAGTGATAATGTTAATGATAATGTTCATGTTGATGCTCAACCTAGCAAAAATAATGATGTAGAGATTGAACCTGTTGTTGATCTTGATAACCCACAATCAAAGAATCAACGTTATGATAAGAGAGATTTTGTTGCTAGGAAGCACGGTAGAGAAAGAGAACCATGGGTTCAAAAACCCATGTCCTTTCCTCCTAAACCATACAAGACAAAGGATGATGAGGATTTTGAGCGCTTTGCTGAAATGATTAGACCTATCTTCTTACGTATGCGCTTAACTGGTATGCTTAAAGTAAATCCTTATGCTAAATATATGAAGGATATCATTACAAACAAAAGAAAGATACCAGAAGATGAAATTTCCACCATGCTTGCTAATTACACTTTTAAGGGTGGAATACCAAAGAAACTTGGAGACCCAGGGGACCAACCATACCATGCTCCATTAAAAGAAATTATGTTAGAACTACTTTATGTGATCTTGGAGCCGGTGTTAGTGTTATGCCTCTCTCTATATATCGTAGACTTGAATTGAATAAGTTGACACCTACTGAAATATCTTTGCAAATGGCTGATAAATCAACTGCTATACCTGTCGGTATTTGTGAGGATGTGCCTGTTGTGGTTGCAAATGTCACTATCTTAACGGACTTTGTTATTCTTGATATTCCCGAGGACGATAGTATGTCGATTATCCTTGGTAGACCCTTTTTGAATACTGCAGGGGCTGTTATTGATTGCAACAAAGGCAATGTCACTTTTCATGTTAATGGTAATGAGCATACAGTACACTTTCCGAGGAAACAATCTCAAGTTCATAGCATCAATTCTATTGGAAAAGTTCCAACTATCATTATTGGAGGTTTTGAATTTCCTCTCCCTACTGTCAAGAAAAAGTATGATATTCTTATTGTTGGGGATGTTCATATCCCCGTTGAGGTAACTTAGTGTTATTCGAGATTTCTCCGGTTCCGTGTTATTCGGAATGACTTTGTTAACAAGACTTGATCAACCTTGTTAGTGGATTCATTTTGATGATCATGAGATGGATGAAACTAGAAGGCACAACCTTCTGTACCCTCTTTTTACATTCTATTATTTAGAATAAATAAAGCAAAAATAGTATTATCCGTTGTTTTCTGATTTATCCGTGCATTAAAAATAGTCTGAAAATAAAAGTGCTCCAAATGCCCTGCAAATTTAGTATGATTTTTTCTGGAATATTTGAGGATTTTAGGCACTAAAATCACTGCAGGAGGGGCAAGCACCAGGCCACGAGAGTGGAGGGCGCCCCCCCCCATAGGGCGTGCCCCCCTGTCTCGTGGGCCCCTGGTGGCCCCCCTCCACTTATGCTAGCACCCACACACTTCATCTTCTACCCAAAAAATCCCCATCCAGCTCAAGCACGAGTTCTAGCTCATTTTGCTGTGATTTTCAATCTCCTTGCTCAAAGCTCCATTCACAAAACTGCTTTGGGAGATTGTTGCTTGGTATGTGACTCCTCCATTGGTCTAATTAGTTTTTGTCCTAGTGCTTTATTCATTGCAAATTTTTACTGCATAGGTGACCCTGTTCTTGAGCTTGCATGTTAAATTTATGAGGTCCCAAGCAATTCTAATGCATGATATAGGCTCTAGGCACTTGTAGGAGTAGTTGCTACCATTCTTGTTTAGTTTTATTCACTTTTATTTTGAAGTTACTAAAATCTCAGATTTATTTCAGAAAGAGAAATATGCTTAGAAGAATGTACGAAGGTGGTTCCTTGGTAAAGAAAGGGCCCAGGATTGCTATACGTGAGCAAGACGATGAACTACCGAGGGGCACAAAAGTACGAGCTTGTGAATGGCCATCCGACGATTTTATGGTCAAAGCAGGCTTTAAGGAGGAATTTGACGCATATGTGCGTAATGCCGATCTGGAGGACTTCTTACAAGATAAGTGTCCTCAGTACTATCAATTGACTGATTCATTTGTGTGAAGGTTTAAATATAAATGTACATGTAATTCTCCGAGTGTCCTATTTGATATCTATGATACATCTTATACCATGGACTTAGAGGATTTTACAACTGCTTGCAAACTTCCGCAGTGGGGTAATATTAATGATCCCCACAAATCTGAATTTAGAGATTTTCTGGCTAGTATTACTGTGGGAGAATCTAGGGACATAGCACAAGCTACCATAGGGAGCATTCATTTTCCTGCTATACATTATTTTGCTCTTTTCATTGGTAGATGCATTAATGGTAAAGATGAAGCATGTCATATGTGTGTCCCTCCTCAAGAGTGATCTGTTAGGTTGTAAAGATTATAGCTTGGGGGCAATAGTTGCACGTAGGTTGCATAATAGTGGTAGAGATGGAGATTTATTTGGAGGAATTTATGCGACCCGTGTGGCAAATTATCTTGGTATAGCCCCACGAGAGGGGGATATGATGTTGACTCCTGCTTATTTTGATTATGACGCTATGGTCCAACATCATTTTCTTAAGAGTAATAAACAATTCCTCCAGTATCGACTAATCTTTGACAGACGTAGCACTTTCCATGTTACTCTTCCTGCTCCTTTCCTTTTTGATTACCAGGCAAAAGGAAGATATGTTGTTACCAGGGAGGAAGCAGCTGACACCGAGGGGAGAGCGGAGGCGGCTCGCCAACATGCCGCAACTCAGGAGGCATTTGCTGCTACATCTCAGTATGACCCCAGTTACAACTACGGATATCAGCCAGGCTACCCTTGGCATTAGACCAACTTAGGCCAAAAGCCTAAGCTTGAGGGAGTACGTATTTCTCACCGACTTTACATTCATGTTCACACACTATTCTAGGCATCGGTGCTCATACTCTTTCATTGCATTATCCATGCTAGTTTAATTTTCCGTTTTCTAGTTTTCTTCTTGTGTGTTTGATAAACCTTAAGAAAAACCGAAAAAATTAGTTAGTTTAATTTCCATGCTTGTAGTAGAATTAAAATGAAAACCCAAAAAGATTTCTCGTTCTTCTTCTTACTTATTGGGAGCTTTCCCGTGTAAATAGTTTTCTTTTCTTTTCTTTCCTTTGGGGGTCGGGAGTAGAAGACCATATTGAAAATGTTTAGTGGCTCTCTTATGCATGATTGTTTATTTAACTTACAGCCCATATTACTTTGTCTTCTCTCTTGAGTTGCATGCTTGCAGATTTCAGCTTAGTCCATTGCACGTGCACTACTATTATTATACACATCGTTCGGTCATGCAAGTGAAAGGCAATAATGACGATATATGATGGACTGATTGAGACGAGAGAAGCTGGTATGAACTCGACCTCTCTTGTTTTTATAAATATGATGATTTCATCGTTCCTGATTCAACTTATTATGAAGTAAACATATTTGCAATGACATTTAGAGATTATAGTTGCTTGTGCCATGCTTGATTAGCTATGAGTTATAATGGTTTACCTTGCATGACAACATGCTATTAGAATGATTATGATATGGTATGATGGGATGGTATCCTCCTTTGAATAAATTGAGTGACTCGACTTGGCACATGTTCACGCATGTAGTTGAAACAAATCAACATAGCCTTCACGATATTTATGTTCATGGTGGATTATATCCTACTCATGCTTGTACTCGGTGTGAATTAATTTTAATGCATGTTTATGACTGTTGTCACTCTCTCAGTTGGTCGCTTCCAAGTCTTTTTCTAGCCTTCACCTGTACTAAGCGGGAATACTGCTTGTGCATCCAAACTCCTTAAACCCCAAAGTTATTCCAATGAGTCCACCATACCTTCCTATATGCGGTATTTACCTGCTGCTACGTCTTGAGCTTGCGTTGGTTTTCCTTGAAGAGGAAAGGGTGATGCAGCAATAGTAGCGTAAGTATTTCCCTCAGTTTTTGAGAACCAAGGTATCAATCCAGTAGGAGGCTCCTCAAAAGTCCCACGCACCTACACAAACAAACCAAGAACTCGCAACCAACACAATAAAGGGGTTGTCAATCCCTTCACGTCCACTTCCGAAAGTGAGATCTGATTGAGATAGTATGGTAAGATAAATATATTTTTGGTATTTTATAATATAGATGCAAAAGTAAAGATGCAAATAAAGTAGATTGGAAGCAAATATGATAAAAGATAGACCCGGGGGCCATAGGTTTCACTAGAGGCTTCTCTCAAGATAGCATAAGTATTACGGTGGGTGAACAAATTACTGTCGAGCAATTGATAGAAAAGCGAATAATTATGAGATTATCTAGGCATGATCATGTATATAGGCATCACGTCCGCAACAAGTAGACCGACTCCTGCCTGCATCTACTACTATTACTCCACACATCGACCACTCCTGCCTGCATCTAGAGTATTAAGTTCATAAGAACAGAGTAACGCATTAAGCAAGATGACATGATGTAGAGGGATAAACTCATGCAATATGATATAAACCCCATCTTTTTATCCTCGATGGCAACAATACAATACGTGCCTTGCAACCCTTTCTGTCACTGGGTAAGGACACCGCAAGATTGAACCCAAAGCTAAGCACTTCTCCCATGGCAAGAAAGATCAATCTAGTAGGCCAAACCAAACTGATAATTCGAAGAGACTTGCAAAGATAACTCAATCATACATAAAAGAATTCAGAGAAGATTCAAATATTTCTCATAGATAAACTTGATCATAAACCCACAATTCATCGGATCTCGACAAACACACCGCAAAAAGAGTTTACATCGAATAGATCTCCACAAGAGAGGGGGAGAACATTGTATTGAGATCCAAAAAGAGAGAAGAAGCCATCTAGCTAATAACTATGGACCCGTAGGTCTCTGGTAAACTACTCACAACTCATCGGAGGGGCTATGGTGTTGATGTAGAAGCCCTCCATGGTTGATTCCCCCTCCGGCGGAGCGCTGACGAAGGCTCCAAGATGAGATCTCGCAGATACAGAAGGTTACGATGGTGGAAATTGTGTTTTGCGTGCTCCCTGGATGTTTTCGGGGTACGTAGGCTTATATAGGAGGAAGAAGTGTGTCGGTGGCCGCCCGAGGGGCCCACAAGACAGGGGGCACGCCCTATAGGGGGCGCCCTCCTATCTCGTGACCGCCTCGGCTGCTTCTTGACTTGCACTCCAAGTCCTCTAGATCACGTTCGTTCCAAAAATCACGCCTCCGAACATTCCGTTTGGACTCCGTTTGATATTCCTTTTCTTCGAAATACTAAAATAGGCAAAAAAAACAGCAATACGGGTTGGGCCTCCGGTTAGTAGGTTAGTCCCAAAAATGATATAAATGTGTAAAATAAAGCCCATAAACATCCAAAAGGGGTAATATAATAGCATGGAACAATCAAAAATTATAGATACGTTGGAGACGTATCAAGCATCCCCAAGCTTAATTCCTGCTCGTCCTCGAGTAGGTAAATGATAAAAAGAGAATTTTTGATGTGGAATGCTACCTAGCATAATTCTCAATGTAATTTTCTTTATTGTGGCATGAATGTTCAGATCCAAATGATTCAAAATAAAAGTTCATATTGATAGAAGAAATAGTAACACTTCAATCACACTAATCAAAGTAATCATGTCTTCTCAAAATAACATGGCCAAAGAAAGTTATCCCTACAAAATCATATAGTCTGGTTGTTGCTCTATATTCAGCACACAAGTATTTAATCATGCACAATCCCGATGACAAGCCAAGAAATTGTTTCATACTTTAATAATCTTCAAACTTTTTCAACTTTCACGCAATACATGAGCGGTGAGCCATGGACATAGCACTATATGTGGAATAGAATGGTGGTTGTGGAGAAGACAAAAAGGGAGAAGATAGTCTCACATCGACTAGGCGTATCAACGGGCTATGGAGATGCCCATTAATAGATATCAATGTGAGTGAGTAGGGATTGCCATGCAACGGATGCACTAGAGCTATAAATATATGAAAGATCAACAAAAGAAACTAAGTGGGTGTGCATCCAACTTGCTTGCTCACGAAGACCTAGGGCCTTTTGAGAAAGCCCATCATTGGAATATACAAGCCAAGTTCTATAATGAAAAATTCCCACTAGTATAGAAAGTGAACTTATGAGACTCACTATATGAAAAACATGGTGCTACTTTGAAGCACAATACATGAGACTCACTACATGAAGAACAAGGTGCTACTTTGAAGCACAAGTGTGGAAAAAGAGATAGTAACATTGCCCTTTTTATTTTATTTTTATTTTTTTTTCTTTTTTTGGGCCTTTCCTTTTCTTTTTTTTCTTTTTGGGCAATGCTCTAATAATGATGATCATCACACTTCTATTGATTACAACATATGAATTACAACTCGAAACTAGAACAAGATATGACTCTATATGAATGCCTCCGGCGGTGTACCGGGATGGTGCAATGAATCAAGAGTGACATGTATGAAAAATAATGCATGGTGGTTGTCGGTGTCAAAACCGGCGGATCTCGGGTAGGGGGTCCTGAACTGTGCGTCTAGGCGGATGGTAACAGGAGACAAGGGACACGATGTTTACCCAGGTTCGGGCCCTCTTGATGGAGGTAAAATCCTACGTCTTGCTTGATTGATATTGATGATGTGGGTATTACAAGAGTAGATCTACCACGAGATCAAGGAGGCTAAACCCTTGAAGCTAGCCTATGGTATGATTGTTGTTCGTCCTATGGACTAAAGCCATCCGGTTTATATAGACACCGGAGAGGGCTAGGGTTACACAGAGTCGGTTACAATGGTAGGAGATCTACATATCCGTATCGCCAAGCTTGCCTTCCACGCCAAGGAAAGTCCCATTCGGATACGGGACGAAGTCTTCAATCTTGTATCTTCATAGTCTTGGAGTCCGGCCGATGATGATAGTTCGGCTATCCGGACACCCCCTAGTCTAGGACTCCCTCAGTAGCCCCTGAACCAGGCTTCAATGACGACGAGTCCGGCGCGCATATTGTCTTCGGCATTGCAAGGCGGGTTCCTCCTCCGAATAATTTATAGAAGATTGTGAACACCAGGATAGTGTCCGGCTCTGCAAAATAAATTCCACATACCACCGTAGAGAGAATAATATTTACACAAGTTCAATCTGCTGACGTATTTTGTGGCGTGACGTCACACCACCACCAAGCCTTTACTCGAATTGTTTTTATTGTACCACCTCAGCGCGTTTAGCGAAGCGGTTTCCTTGGCACGTCTTGTCGAAGCAGAGATCGTGTTCCCCTTATTCCGGGATTCCCATCAATACGGACGTGGGTAACCCAACCGCGCCATTGATTGCGGCGCTTGGGAGATAAGCGAGTTTTATCAGGCCGGTGGGGACGCATGGTTTCGTCCGCCCATATAAGGGGATAAAGATCCACCCTTTTACCTACGCCTTCTTCCTCCTTTGCTTATCCATCTCCGCGAACTCGAGCTCCAGCGCCCAAGTCCGCACATCTCACCTCAACCTTCTCCAACTATGTCCGGAGCGGGAGGCAAGTGGATGGCCTCCTCCGTTACGGAGGGGCACATCCAGAAGCTGCGCAGCGCCGGATATCTGTCCAGCGACATCGCGCACCGGCTCCCCGACGAGGGGGAGCTCATCCCCACCCCCAGGCCCCATGAGAGGGTAGTATTCCTTTCCCATTTCCTCCGCGGACTGGGCTTCCCACTCCATCCCTTTGTCCGGGGGCTCATGTTCTACTACGGCCTGGATTTCCATGATCTGGCCCCGAATTTCATCCTCAACATCTCGGCGTTTATCGTCGTGTGTGAGGCCTTCCTCTGCATCCAGCCCCACTTCGGCTTGTGGCTCAAGACCTTCAGTGTCAAGCCGAAGGTTGTGAAGGGCAGCCAAGCGGAGTGCGGAGGCGCCATGGTGGGCAAGATGCCCAACGTTACTTGGCTCGAGGGCACCTTCGTGGAAACCATTAAGGGGTGGCAATCGGGGTGGTTCTACATCACCGAGCCGCGTGACCCTGAATGGGCAGCGGCCCCCGAATTCAGATCTGGCATCCCCATACGGCTCACCTCCTGGAAAGAGAGTGGCCGGACATGGGGTGATTCGGAGGAGCTGACCGGACTCCAAGCCTGCATCCAAAAGCTAGTGAACAAGAAGCTCAAGCTTGTCAACGTAGTCCAGGTCATGCTCATCCGCCGGATTCTCCCGTGCCAACAACGGGACTTCAATATGTGGGAGTTCGATTCGGCGCAGCACCAGACTTTGAGCAGGCTCTTCGACACTACGTACGAAGAGGCCTGGAGGGTGCTGTTTAAGGGCGCCGAGGCTCCCGCATCCGCTACCGAAGATCGCGGATTCAGCTCGCAGCGTCCGGCTAGCGAGGTAAGCGATTTTACCCTTTACGGGACACTTGTTTTCCATAGTTTGACTCTATGCGGGATCTAAACTCCCTCTCCTTTGACAGGACTGGCTGAAGAAGGCCGAGCAGACTAACTGTCCGGCCCCTTTGCCAGAAGACCCAGCGGACGCCCGCTTAACGGGGCTGCTGGTTCCGGCACCCCACGTGGTGCCGGAGAAGAAGGCCAAGAAGAAGGCCACGGGCACTCGAAAGAGTTCCCGTTTTCAGGTGTCATCGGACTTATCGTCCGGTGACTCCGAGGCGGACTCCTCCCACGAAGGCGAGGAGGAGAAGAAAGAGGCCTCTCCCCCAGCGGGGGGAGGGAAGAAAAGGAAGGCCTCCCCAACGAGGGAGGCCGAAGGGTCCAAGAAGGGAAGGACTCTTCCCCCGGACTGCTCTGCCAACGCCGGCGACGACGACGAGGATTGGCCTTCAAGGGCCAAGCCCCTGGCGAGATCGTAAGTATCCGGACTCCCGAATAACTTCATGATTTTTCTTTTCGCCACATGGTGTCTTTCTAATGCCGCATACAACCCTGCAGTCCGCCCAAGGATGATCTTCCCGCTTCGTCGAGCGGGTCCTTGGGTGCGTCGGATATGGATTCCCTTCCGACCGCCTCCACCCCCCGTGATGCGGACGATGCCGAGGTGGGATCCCGGGAAGGGACCCGCCAGGAGGAGGAGGCCCCGGAGGTGCCGCAGGGCAACCTCCCGGACTTTGCACCGGACTCCGCACCGGAACCTGTAGTGGCTCCGGAGTCCGGCGGGCGGCCCCTTCGTAAGAAGGGCAAGACCGTGACGCCGGCGGCCTCCGTCCAACCGGAGGCGCCGGATAGCTTGCTGGAGGCGCTCAACGGCGCTTCCATCAAAGAGGAACACCGCACCGTCATGAGTGCGGTGATTCAGAAGGTTCAGCTCGCCAAGAGCGGGCTGACCGAAGCCTGCAGCAGCCTTCTAACAGGCTTTGAGGTAAGAATTTTGATATATGTAAAATAGTACCGCATAGACAGTAGCCCCTGATGCTCGGTTCGGTGTTCGGAAAGAAAAGCCGGACTGAGGATCTAAAAAGATATACGCAGGAGTCATAAAAAATATGTCAATATGGGATTGCAGGCTGTGCTGCTGACCTCTGCCGCACTGACTGCGGAGGTCAATACTTTGAAGCAAAGCCTCGAGCGGTCCGAGAACGAGCTCGGCCGTGCCAAGAAGCAGCTCGAGGACAAGGAAGGTGAGTAACACCTTATTAAAATTGTACCTTACAGAAAAGGATTTGGTTGCAAGAAGAATGACAAGGATAACGTGGGTATTGCAGGGGCCACGAACGAGGTGGCGACCCTGAAGGAGGCGGTGTCCGCGGCCGAACGTAATGCGGCCGCGGAGCGCACCGAGCGAGAGAAGCAGGAGGCGCGGGTGGCGGAGGTACAGCAAGAGCTCCAGGCTCTCGTGGAAAAACATGAGAGTTTGGAGCGCGACTCGAAGACTCGAGAGTCCGAGCTTGCATCGGCTCTTGAGAGTGCCAAAGCCGCTAAGGCCGAAGCCTACAAGGCCCTCCAGGAAATCGAGGCGTTGAAGAAAATAGCGGCGGGTAAGGCATTTTTCATGCAAAGCAAGCATGTGAGTGTGAATTACCTATCACTTACCCGAATTCGGAGCTCTCCAGGAGCGTTCGCAGATCTGCCCCGCAGCGTGTCCGATGCTGCCGCTTTCTATAGGGCCGAGGAGGGGAGCTCGACGGAGAAGGTCTTCTGGTCTCAGTATGCTGAGGCCGGACATCCGGTGCCCCTTAGCGACCAGCTGAAGCAGCTGGTCGAGCTCCACAAGGTGGCCGAACAGGCCATGAAGGGCCTCATAGTTCGGCTGTGGCCCAAGGAGGCCATGCCTGGGAGCTACTTCGGCCTGGTGCGGCGGCTGGTGGATGCGTGTCCATGGGTTGAAGTCATCAAGCACTCCGCCTGTATTGAAGGTGCCCGTCGGGCCCTTGCCCGCGCAAAGGTGCAATGGGGCAAGATGGATGCTGAGAAGCTTGTGACGGACGCGCCACCGCCGGGCAAGGAGTATCGCACGCCCGAGATGTATTATAAGAGTGTCCTGAAGGGTGCCCGCATTATTGCGGGTGAGTGCTCCAAAGATGTAATATTTGAGTAGACTCGCATTTTGTTATCCTGTGCGCTGAAAACTTTGTTCATATGCGCTAAGCAACGCTTGTTAATTTAAAATATTACCTTCTGTGCGGCCGTTTATCAAATCTGAGAGATGGCAAGTCGTCGGCTTCAGCCCCCATGCCACGAGTGCTGGGGTGTTCGGGATAAATTTGAGCACTCTTGTTCCCATTTTTGGGTCCATCTAGGGAGGCGCTCAACACAACGAACGAGGCAACCGGACTTATAATGCTTGAACACTCTCACTTAGCCATAGAATTCTATAATTTTAAATTTCGGCGAAGCCCCTAGTGTTCGGAAGGCCGAATTTGGGGCGCTATCCACGCCTGGGCCGGACAAAGCCGGTTCCTCGCTCTAAGCGGCATAAGTCTTTAGGGACTCGAAAAAAACCTCTCGAACAGCGACCGGCTCTCGCCTCATCATGACGGTCAGTTTTAGCTTTCTCCACTGAGGCGCTCGCCCAGCTCAACTGGGGCGCAATCGCAGTGGTTCTCCCAGTGCTACCTTAGCCGATACAACGGAACGTAAGGTACCAAAACATGGGAGCCGGGCAAACCCAACTATTGACCCAAGACATGATTCGGAGCCGATGCATATAATGCTATAAGTTCGGGGTGCCGCACTTGTGAAAGTGTTCGGACTTATCACACCATGATGCGGGAAACATAAGCCCCTGGTGTATTTAGCCGTACCAAAGTGTACGGATGCAACATGTCATAAATGAACATATGTATAAGAAAGAAATGCAATTATAAGCAAAAAGGTGCTGCATTGTTTATTCAAGAAATACTGCCGTGAATGCAGAACGATACAAATAGTGCGGTAAGCAAGGGATGGGACTATTAAACATGTCCCCCTCCAGGGGTAGGCTGCGGAATGGTGTATAAAACAGATTTAATGCTCGTAATGGAGACCACCTGGATATTCGTCGTAGCCTTTCTCCTTCCCTGGCTGTTGCATCGTGAGTTCGGCAGGTCTACTGCCGGATAGGGCCTTTGATGAACGGAGTCCTGTGGGTAAAAAAAAGAAAAAGAGAAAAAAAAGAACGACACACTTGAGAGCCCCTGGTGTGGTTAAGCCGCATTCTGGGCCTATCGTGGTCGTGCCCCTCCCCCTATGCCCATGGTATCTCCAGAGCGTAATGATGTACGCGAAGGACCAGTCTTGCAATTTTGCAGGGGCTGGGGTTGGGGCCGCATTGCTACGCGTGCTCGGAACGTGCCAGGTGGTCTTGTTGTAGGTTACTCCGGGCGCGTTTAGCCGTGTCCGGTCGCTTAACGGCCGGACTCGAGAATTGCCTTAAGAGGCTGCACTGTACTTCTGCCGCGAGAGCCGCTGTATGTTCCTCCGTTCGGAGAGAGCGTTCAGTGTTTCCGTTGACCGTGATGACTCCTCGAGGGCCTGGCATCTTGAGCTTGAGGTATGCGTAGTGCGGCACCGCGTTGAACTTTGCAAACGCGGTACGTCCGAGCAGAGCATGATAGCCGCTGCGGAACGGAACTATGTCGAAGATTAACTCCTCGCTTCGGAAGTTATCCGGGGATCCGAAGACCACTTCCAGTGTAACTGAGCCTGTACAATTGGCCTCTACACCTGGTATGACGCCTTTAAAGGTCGTCTTTGTGGGTTTAATCCTTGAGGGGTCTATGCCCATTTTGCACACTGTATCCTGATAAAGCAGGTTCAGGCTGCTGCCGCCGTCCATCAGGACTCTGGTGAGGTGAAATCCATCGACGATTGGGTCTAAAACCAATGCGGCGAATCCGCCGTGGCGGATGCTGGTGGGGTGGTCCCTTCGATCAAAAGTGATCGGGCAGGAGGACCATGGGTTGAACTTCGGGGCGACTGGCTCCATCGCGTATACATCCCTGAGTGCACGCTTCCGCTCCCTTTTGGGTATGTGGGTTGCGTATATCATGTTCACCGTCCGCACTTGTGGGGGGAAACCCTTCTGTCCTCTATTGTTCGGCGGTCGGGTCTCTTCCTCGTCATCGCTATGCAGCCCCTTGTCGTTGTTTTCGGCAATTAGCTTGCCTGCCTGCTTGAATACCCAACAGTCCCTGTTGGTGTGGTTAGCTGGCTTTTCGGGGGTGCCGTGTATCTGGCACGAGCGATCGAGTATTCGGTCCAAATTGGACGGACCCGGAGTAGTTCTTTTGAATGGCTTTTTCCGCTGACCGGGTTTAGAGCCTCTGAATCCGGCATTGACTGCCGTATCCTCATTATTGTCGCCGTTAATGCGGCGTTTGTTCTTGTTGCGACGCGACCTGCCATTGCGGTCCTTGATATCCGGACTGCCAGAATTTTTGCTGAGGTTGTTGCTGCGGGCTAGCCAGCTGTCCTCTCCCGCGCAGAAGCGGGTCATGAGTGATGTGAGGGCTGCCATGGATTTCGGCTTTTCCTGTCCCAGGTGCCGGGCAAGCCACTCGTCGCGGATGTTATGTTTGAAGGCCGCGAGGGCCTCCGCATCCGGACAGTCGACGATTTGATTTTTCTTAGTTAAGAACCGTGTCCAGAATTGTCTGGCCGATTCGTCTGGCTGCTGAATTATATGGCTTAGGTCGTCAGCGTCTGGTGGTCGCACATACGTGCCCTGGAAGTTATCAAGGAATGCGGCTTCCAGGTCCTCCCAACACCCAATTGATTCTGCTGGCAAGCTGTTAAGCCAATGCCGAGCTGGTCCTTTAAGCTTGAGTGGGAGGTATTTGATGGCGTGAAGATCATCACCGCGGGCCATGTGGATATGAAGGAGATAGTCTTCGATCCAAACCGCGGGGTCTGTTGTGCCATCATAAGATTCAATATTCACGGGTTTAAACCCTTCGGGGATTTGATGATCCATTACTTCATCTGTGAAGCATAGTGGGTGTGCGGCGCCTCTGTATTGGGCTATATCACGACGAAGCTCAAAAGAGCTTTGTCTACTGTGTTCGGCCCGGCCGGACTTGCTGTGTCCGGCGCGACGGTTGTCGTCACGTATCATGGGGCGCCCACGCGATCCGTAGATCGATCTTGATTGTCTTGCCTTATCCTCCAATATATCTCGCAAGTCCAGAGCGTTCCCCTGTGGCCTTGTGCTTTTCGAGCGATGCCGGGGTACGGTTCTAGTGGAGGGCCTAGAGGCCTCTCTGTCGCGGCCACGGGGTGGTCGGTCAGCCGTATTGTGCGCTGGTGATGCAGGTTTATATGCCTCCTCCTCTAATCGGGGGAGCAGCTTGCGTTTGGGGTAGCTTTTGGAGGGGCGTTCGAGCTCATGCTCTTCGGCCGCAAGGACTTCAGTCCATCTGTCGGCTAGCAGATCTTGATCAGCTCTAAGCTGTTGCTGCTTTTTCTTGAGGCTGTTTGCCGTGGCCATAAGCCTGCGTTTAAAACGCTCTTGTTCGACGGGATCCTCAGGCACGACAAATTCGTCGTCGTCGAGGCTTGCCTCGTCTCCGGAGGGAGGCATGTAATTATCATCCTCTACCTCTTCGTCTGCCGCTCTCTCATGAGGGCTGGCTTCTCCGTCCTCCTGTGCTGAATCTTGCTGGAGGGGGTTGTCTTCGGCACTGTCTGGGGTATTATTATCTCCGGTGCCGGAATCTCCATTCTTGCTGTGGCGGGATTTAGAGCGGCGCCGCTGACGCCGGCGCTTGGGCTGTTTCTTGGAGGGGTCATCCTCCGCTGTTCCTTCGCCATTCCCATCCTTTGGGATATCCACCATGTATATGTCATATGATGAGGTGGCTTTCCAGTGCCCAGTAGGCGCTGGTTCTTGGTCGTCTCCGGCATCGTCGTCCATACCGTCGATGTCTTCGGAGTCGAAGTCTAGCATGTCGGTTAGATCGTCGACAGTGGCTACTAAGTGGGTGGTGGGTGGGCTTTGAATTTCTTCGTCGTCCGCATCCCAACCGTCCTGACCGCAGTCCGGCCAGGGCTCTCCTGATAACGAGAGATACTTTAGCGAACTCAAGATGTCGCCGAAAGGTGCGTGTTGAAAGATGTCCGCAGCGGTGAACTCCATGATCAGCGCCCAATCAGATTCGATTGGAGGGGCCGCGGGAGGTACGGAGTCCGGCGAGGAGTCCGGCTCCTCAGAGTCACGAGCTTCACAAGGGACAAGGCCAGTATTCGGATCCATCGCCGTAGAGGTTGCAGCCCCCGAGGCGGTGTCTAGCCACCCGTCCTCGATCTGCGCAGCCGGCTCCGAATCGAGGGTCGGAGCGGGCTCGTGTGCGGCCTCCAGGGCACTGTCCGGCTGCAGAGCTAAATCATGCCCATCGTGAGAGTGCGACGCGCTCGGCTGTGGCTCGAATCCGTCAAAGATCAAGTCTCCGCGGATGTCAGCCATGAAGTTCAAACTTCCAAATCTGACCTGACGGTCAGGGGCGTAGCTTTCGATCTGCTCCAGATGTCCAAGCGAATTGGCCCACAATGCAAAGCCGCTGAATACGAAGATCTATCCGGGGAGAAAATTCTCACCCTGGATTGCGTCGTTGTTGATGATCGAAGAAGCCATCGAGCATATCGGTGACGACACAGAGGAACTCTCAATGAAAGCACCAATGTCGGTGTCAAAACCGGCGGATCTCGGGTAGGGGGTCCCAAACTGTGCGTCTAGGCGGATGGTAACAGGAGACAAGGGACACGGTGTTTTACCCAGGTTCAGGCCCTCTTGATGGAGGTAAAACCCTACGTCCTGCTTGATTGATATTGATGATGTGGGTATTACAAGAGTAGATCTACCACGAGATCAAGGAGGCTAAACCCTAGAGGCTAGCCTATGGTATGATTGTTGTTCGTCCTATGGACTAAGGCCATCCGGTTTATATAGACACCGGAGAGGGCTAGGGTTACATAGAGTCGGTTACAATGGTAGGAGATCTACATATCCGTATCACCAAGCTTGCCTTCCACGCCAAGGAAAGTCCCATCCGGATACGGGACGAAGTCTTCAATCTTGTATCTTCATAGTCTTGGAGTCCGGCCGATGATGATAGTTCGGCTATCCGGACACCCCCTAGTCCAGGACTCCCTCAGTGGCTTTGCCACAAATATGATGTCAACTACATGATCATGCAATGGCAATATGACAAAAGTAATGTATGTCATGATGATGATAAACAGAACGGTGGAAAGTTGCATGGCAATATATCTCGGAATGGCTATGGAAATGTCATAATAGGTAGGTATGGTGGCTGTTTTGAGGAAGATATAAGGAGGTTTATGCGTGATAGAGCGCATCGTATCACGGGGTTTGGATGCACCGGCGAAGTTTGCACCAACTCTCAAGGTGAGAAAGGGCAATGCACGGTACCGAAGAGGCTAGCAATGGCGGAAAGGTAAAAGTGCATATAATCCATGGACTCAACATTAGTCAAAAGAACTCATATACTTATTGCAAAAATTTAGAAGTCATCAAAAATCAAGCACTACGCGCATGCTCCTAGGGGGATAGATTGGTAGCAAAAGACCATCACTCGTCCCCGACCGCCACTCATAAGGATGCACAAGCCAGGTACACTTCATGTTTCAAATTTGTTACATAACTTTAACCATACGTGCATGCTACGGGACTTGCTAATTTCAACACAAGCATTCTTTAAATTCATAATCACCCAACTAGCATGACTTTAATATCACTACCTCCATATCTCAAAACAATTATATAGTATCAAATTGATCATAGCATCCAATTCACTTCCTATGATAGTTTTTATTATACCCAACTTGGATGCCTACCATTCTAGGACCAATTTTATAACCATAGCAAATACCATGCTGTTCTAAAATACTCTCAAAATAATATAAGTGAAGCATGAGACTAGCAATTTCTACAAAAATAAGTCACCACCGTGCTCTAAAAGATATAAGTGAAGCACTAGAGCAAAAACTATCAAGCTCAAAAGATATAAGTGAAGCACAAAGCATATTCTAGCAAATTCTAATCAAATATTCTTCTCCCAAAAGGTGCGTACAGCAAGGATGATTTTGGTAAACTAAAAAGCAAAGACTAATATAATACACGACACTCCAAGCAAAACACATATCATGTGGTGAATAAAAATATAGCTCCAAGTAAAGTTACCAATGAACGAAGACGAAAGAGGGGATGCCTTCCCGGGGCATCCCCAAGCTTAGGCTTTTGGCTATCCTTGAATATCTTGGGGTGCCTTCGGCATCCCCAAGCTTAGGCTCTTGCCACTCCTTATTCCATAGTCCATAAAAGCTTTACCCAAAACTTGAAAACTTCACAACACAAAATTCAACAGGAAATCTTATAAGCTCCATTAGTGAAAGAAAACAAAACCATCACATAAGGTACTGTAATGAACTCATTCTTTATTTATTTTGGTGTTAAACCTACTTTATTCCAACTTCTCTATGGTTTATATACTATTTTACTAGTCATAGATGCATCAAAATGAGCAAACAACACACGAAAAACAGAATCTATCAAAAACAGAACAGTCTGTAGCAATCTGTAACTAACGCAAACTTCTGGAACTCTAAAAATCCTACCAAAATAGGACGTACTGGAAAATGTGTTTATTGATCAGCAGCAATATGAATCAATGCAAAAGCACGTTTCTGTTATTTATTGAATTTTTTCTCGTGAGCACAAAGTTTCTGTTTTTTAGCAGAATCAAATCAACTATCATCATAGTTTATCCTATAGGTTTTGCTTGGCACAAACACTAATTAAAAGATAAAAACACATCTAAACAGAGAGTAGATGCAAGATTTATTACTAAATAGGAGCAAAAACAAAGAACACAAAGAAAATTGGTTGCCTCCCAACTAGCGCTATCGTTTAACGCCCCTAGCTAGGCATAAAAGCGAAGATAGATCTAAGTAGTGCTATCTTTAATTTTCAGTTTTTTAGCAGAGTCATGCTCGAATCCGGGAGGTTCTTTCCATTTCCCTTCATATTCAGAATTTTTTAGATCTAAAGAATCTAACCGCTTATTGCAAAGAGTAATCAACATATTCATGCGGTGAAGATTTCCGCTAACACTTTTAAGAGGCTCAAGAGACTTTTGTAAAAAAAATTGTTACTTCACAAATCTTTCCAAAAACTTGGGTTTCTTCTTGGGTAGGATGTGGTACTCCCTTTTTAGGTAGTTTTCCCACTATTCCCTCTATAATTTCATGAGCAATACTGGGATCAATTTCAATAAAATTTCCCTTGGCAATGCAATCCAAGAGTTGTCTATGCGTCATATTTAGCCCAACATAAAAATTGCAAAGAAGAATTCTAAAGTTCACCTCTAGGGTGCACTTGCAATAAGATTCCATCATCCTATACCAAGCATCTTTTAAGCTTTCTCCTTGCCTTTGCTTGAAGTGAAGAACTTCAAACTCGAGAGACATAGGAGCGGATAAGGAACTAGCGATAACAACGAGGCAACCGAACCAACACACGAGCAAATGGAAAAAGGCAAGCGAAAAAGAGAGAGAAGAATATTGGGAAAGAGAGGGCGAATAAAACGGCAAAGGTGAAGTGGGGGAGAGGAAAACGAGAGGCAAATGGCAAATAATGTAAATGCGAGGGATATGACTTTGTGATGGGTACTTGGTATGTCTTGACTTGAGCGAAGACCTCCCCGGAAACGGCGCCAGAAATCCTTCTTGCTACGTCTTGAGCTTGCGTTGGTTTTCCTTGAAGAGGAAAGGGTGATGCGGCAGAGTAGTGTAAGTATTTCCCTCAGTTTTTGAGAACCAAGGTATCAATCCAGTAGGAGGCTCCTCAAATGTTCCACGCACCTACACAAACAAACCAAGAACTCGCAACCAACGCAATAAAGGGGTTGTCAATCCCTTCACGGCCACTTGCGAAAGTGAGATCTGATAGAGATAGTATGATAAGATAAATATATTTTTGGTATTTTATAATATAGATGCAAAAAGTAAAGATGCAAATAAAAGTAGATTGGAAGCAAATATGATAAGAGATAGACCCGGGGGCCATAGGTTTCACTAGAGGCTTCTCTCGAGATAGCATAAGTATTACGGTGGGTGAACAAATTACTCTCGAGCAATTGATAGAAAAGCGAATAATTATGAGATTATCTAGGCATGATCATGTATATAGGCATCACATCCGCAACAAGTAGACCGACTCCTGCCTGCATCTACTACTATTACTCCACACATCAACTGACTCGTGCCTGCATCTAGAGTATTAAGTTCATAAGAACAGAGTAACGCATTAAGCAAGATGACACGATGTAGAGGGATAAACTCATGCAATATGATATAAACCCCATCTTTTTATCCTCGATGGCAACAATACAATACGTGCCTTGCAACCCTTTTTGTCACTGGGTAAGGACACCGCAAGATTGAACCCAAAGCTAAGCACTTCTCCCACGGCAAGAAAGATCAATCTAGTAGGCCAAACCAAACTGATGAAATTCGAAGAGACTTGCAAAGATAACTCAATCATACATAAAAGAATTCATAGAAGATTCAAATATTATTCATAGATAAACTTGATCATAAACCCACAATTCATCGGATCTCGACAAACACACAGCAAAAAGAGATTACATCGAATAGATCTCCACAAGAGAGGGGGAGAAAATTGTATTGAGATCCAAAAAGAGAGAAGAAGCCATCTAGCTAATAACTATGGACCCGTAGGTCTGTGGTAAACTACTCACAACTCATCAGAGGGGCTATGGTGTTGATGTAGAAGCCCTCCGTGGTCAATTCCCCCTCTGGCAGAGTGCTGGCGAACACTCCAAGATGAGATCTCGCGGATACAGAAGGTTACGATGGTGGAAATTGTGTTTCGGGTGCTCCCTGGGTGTTTTCGGGGTACATAGGCTTATATAGGAGGAAGAAGTACGTCGGTGGCTGCCCGAGGGGCCCACGAGACAGGGGGCGCGCCCTATAGGGGGGGCGCGCCCTCCTATATCGTGACCGCCTTGCCTCCTTCTTGACTTGCACTCCAAGTCCTCTAGATCACGTTCGTTCCAAAAATCACGCCTCCGAAGGTTTCATTCCGTTTGGACTCCGTTTGATATTCCTTTTCTTCGAAATACTGAAATAGGCAAAAAAACAGCAATACGGGCTGGGCCTCCGGTTAGTAGGTTAGTCCTAAAAATGATATAAATGTGTAAAATAAAGCCCATAAACATACAAAAGGTGTAATATAATAGCATGGAACAATCAAAAATTATAGATACATTGGAGACGTATCACCTGCCGTTCCAAGTAAATTTGTATGTGCCAAACTCCAAACCTTCAAATGAAATTTTGTTTTGTATGCTCGAGCAGCACATATTTCAACTAGGGCTGCCTATATCTTCCATGCTAGGTGGGTTATTCTCAAGAGGAGTGGACTCCGCTCCTCGTTCACGAGAAAGGGCCGGTAACCGGGATGCCCAGTCCCATGATCCAAAATGATCAAAGCAAATCAATTTAATTAAACAAAACTCCCCCAGGGCTGTTGTTAGTTGGAGGCACTCGTTGTTTCGAGCAAGCCATGGATTGATGCTTGTTGGTGGTGGGGGAGTGTAAACTTTTACCATTCTGTTTGGGAACTTCCTATAATGCATGTAGTGTGGAAGATAAAGCCATCTCATAGTTGTTGCATTGACAGTGAAAGTATGCCGCTCAAAATGTTATTCAATCTCTATTTTAAAATCGAGCTCTGGCGCCTCTACAAATCCCTGCTTCCCTCTGTGAAGGGCCTATCTATTTACTTTTATGTTGAGTCATCACCTTCTTATTAAAAAGCACCCGCTGGAGAGCACACTATTATTTGCATTCATTACTATTGGTTTATATTGGGTATGACTTGACTGGATCTCTTTTACCATGAATTACAATGTTTAGTCAGTCCTTGATCTTCGAAGGTCCTCTGTATTTATGTTTTGCGGTCTCAGAAAGGGCTAGCGAGATACCATTTTGTTATATCATATTGTGATTGTTTTGAGGAAGTGTTGTCATCCGAGTTTTATTATTATGGCTCGCTAGCTGATTATGCCATTGATATGAGTAATTGTGAGACCTAAGTGTTATTGTGAGTATGGTTAGTTCATAATATTTGCTGAAACCTGAATGGTGGCTTTGCATGTTTACAAAAACAAGAGCAAATAGAGTTTGTAAAAGTTTTTCTTTATCATTTTCAGTTTATCAATTGAATTGCTTGAGGACAAGCAAAGGTTTAAGCTTGGGGGAGTTGATACGTCTCCAACGTATCTACTTTTCCAAACACTTTTGCCCTTGTTTTGGACTCTAACTTGCATGATTTGAATGAAACTAACCCGGACTGATGCTGTTTTCAGCAGAACTGCCATGATGTTGTTTTATGTGTAGAAAACAAAAGTTCTCGGAATGACCTAAAAATCCACGGAGGCAAGTTTTGGAAAATATAAAAGATACTAGCAAAAGAATCAAGACCATGGGGCCCACACCCTGTCCACGAGGGTGGGGGCGCGCCCACCCCCCTTGGGCGCGCCCCCTGTCTCGTGGGCCCCCTGAGGCTCCACCGACATTAACTCCAACTCCATATATTCCGTCTCGTGGAGGAAAAAAATCAGAGAGGAAGTTTCATCGCGTTTTACGATACGGAGCCGCCGCCAAGCCCTAATCTCTCTCGGGAGGGCTCATTTGGAGTCCGTTCGGGGCTCCAGAGAGGGGGATTCATCGCCATTGTCATCATCAACCAGCCTCCATCACCAATTTCATGATGCTCACCGCCGTGCGTGAGCATTCCATCGTAGGCTTGCTGGACGGTGATGGGTTGGATGAGATTTACCATGTAATCAAGTTAGTTTTGTTAGGGTTTGATCCCTAGTATCCACTATGTTCTGAGATTGATTTTGCTATGACTTTGCTATGCTTAATGCTTGTCACTAGGGCCTGAGTGCCATGATTTCAGATCTGAACCTACTATGTTTTCATGAATATATGTATATTCTTGATCCTATCTTGCAAGTCTATAGTCACCTTTTATGTGTTATGATCCGACAACCCCGAAGTGACAATAATCGGGATACTTCTTGGTGATGACCGTGGTTTGAGGAGTTCATGTATTCACTAAGTGCTCATGCTTTGGTCCGGTTCTCTATTAAAAGGAGGCTTTAATATCCCTTAGTTTCCGCTAGAACCCCACTGCCACGGGAGGGTAGGACAAAAGATGTCATGCAAGTTCTTTTCCATAAGCACGTATGACTATATACGGAATACATGCCTACATTACATTGATGAACTGGAGCTAGTTCTGTGTTACCCTATGTTATAGCTATTACATGAGGAATCGCATCCGACATAATTATCCATCACTGATCCAAAGCCTACGAGCTTTTCACATATTGTGTTTCGCTTATTTACTTTGCCGTTGCTACTATTACAATCACTACAAAACTATTATCTTTACTTTTGCCACTATTGCCTTTACTATCATACTACTTTGCTACTAAATACTTTGCTGCAAATACTAAGTTATCCAGGTGTGGTTGAATTGACAACTCAACTGCTAATACTCAATAATATTCTTTGGCTCCCCTTGTGTCGAATAAATAAATTTGGGTTGAATACTTTACCCTCGAAAGCTGTTGCGATCCCCTACACTTGTGGGTTATCATGCAACATTTCAGCAGCCAATTGACATGAAAACATCACCAACTCAACATAATCTTACTTTGCGCCATCCAACAAAAAGATAACAACTTTTCAACAGCATTTTGACAGCATTTCTGAACACATGTAAAGCAGGCAAGGGCATGTCTTTGCGGGCTTCTTTTTTGTGTTCTGTCTTCTGGAATTTGCCTGGTTGTGCAAGTTTGCATAGTACCGTACACATGTAAAGCAGGCAAGGGCATGTCTGAACTGATTAGTTCATGCGCAATTGTCTCGATGACTACAGATGTATGTTTGACTCTTTTTAAAGTTAAGTTTGACTGACTAGTTCTGAGCAAACATCATAAACGAAAATGTGATGATCTAATTGACACCTTAAGGGCCTCTTTGATTCAAGTAATTTCTCAAAGAAATTCAGAGGATTCTAATCCTTAGGAATTTCTACTGAATAGGTTGTTTGATTCATGCGATTACACTTGAAAATTTTCCTTACAACATGTTTGGTAAACACTTGGGCATGAGAATGGGAGTTTGCACCAGGATGTTTATGGAGGTATTAGTCATGGGAAGTTGATTTTTACTCCCATTCCCTTGTTTGGTATATGGTGGGAATTAGCACGGGATAAAACTCTGCTCACGAATTAACAGGGTACCCCTGGGAAGAAATAGGTGGAAATTGGCTTTCTCAACCCCATTCCCCTTCACACTTAAACTCCCATTCCCTCTAATCAAACAGTGGACTTTTAGTCTCCTCACCCCTCAACTATCATTCCTCATCTCTAATTCTCCCAAACCAAACGTGTTGTTAGGTTATAGAAAAACTTTCATCCACTCCAACTTCATGCAAAGAATCCTAGGCTCTTCCTGCGCACAATCAAAAGCCCATACTAAGAGCATCTCCAGCCGTTCGCCCCCCAGGGCGGCAAAAAAAGGCCGCCTAGGGGCGAACTGGCGCAAGTTTGGCGCTTGGGGGCGGCTCGGTCCCCAGTTGTCGCCCGCAAGGTTGCCTTGAGTTTGGTGAAATTACGTAGATCTGGTACGAACTCAGCGAAATTTTAGTGAAATTTGTACAAAAAAGTAAAAAGCATGCAAACTATGCCAAACTACGCCGCTAGCCACTACCCCGCGTCCACTGCCCGCCATCTACATGCCGAGAAGCCTGTAGAAGCGGGTGTAGTCGCCGCTGCCGTTGTCGTCGTCGTCGTCACGCGCCCCACCGGAGCCACCCCCGTCCCTGCTGCAACCCTGCCCAGGGTCGCCGACGCCCGGTCGGGAGCTGGACGGCCCGACCTCTTCCTCCTTGTCGCTGTCGAGGACGATGACGCTGCCCTCCTCGCGGCCGCGTCGCCGGGCCTGGAGTTCCGCGTACGCCTAGCGCTGGCGGTGCACCTTCTCGCGGACGTAGTCCTCCTTCACCCACTTTAGGGTGGACTCATCGTCGGGTGCCACTATGTCGGCGTGCTCCGGCTTCACGGGGAGCAGGCTCGGCTTGGGCCTCGGCCGGACCAGGCGGAGGGAGCGTGGGGAGGGGCGGGCACCCTTGTTGATGACGAGAGCGTCACTACGGGTGCGGCGCCGCTGCGCCATCTCCTCCGGCTCTGGCTTGACGGGGCGGAGAGCGAGCCAGAGCCCGACGACGAGGACGTCGGCTCCATTGGCCGTGGCGTCCAGGAACTGCCGCGGCGGCGAGAGAAGGATGGCCACATTGGGTACTCGAGGCGAGGCACATTGCCGGTCTCGATGTGGTCGAGGACGGCCTCGAGGGTGCGGCTGGGGGCGCCCCACCACTTGCACCGTCCTTCAGTGTTGAGGCGGACATGGGGAATGACACCGTTGACGGAGGCGATCTGCTCCTCGCAGCGTGATACGTCTCCGTCGTATCTATAATTTTTTATTGTTCCATGCTAATATTATTCAACTTTTATATACTTTTGGCAACTTTTTATACTATTTTTTGGGACTAACATATTGATCCAGTGCCCAGTGTCAGTTCCTGTCTGTTGCATGTTTTTTGTTTCGCAGAAACCCAATATCAAACGGAGTCCAAACGGGATAAAAATGGACGGAGATTTTTTTTGGAATATTTATGATTTTTGGGAAGTAAAATCAACGCGAAACGGTGTCCGGGGTGGCCATGAGATAGGGGGCGCGCCCTCCCCCCTGGGCGCGGCCTGGGCTCTCGTGGGCCACCCATAAGGCGGTTGACGCTCTTCTTTTGGTGCAAGAAAGCTAATTTTATGAGAAAGATCTGGGCGAAAGATTCACCCCAATCGGAGTTACGGATCTCCACATATAAAGGAAACGTGAAGGGGTAGAATCTGAGAATGCAGAAACAGAGAGATAGATCCAATCTCGGAGGGGCTCTCGCCCCTCCCACGCCATGGGAGCCAAGGACCAGAGGGGAAACCCTTCTACCATCTAAGGAGAAGGTCAAGGAAGAAGAAGAATAAGAAGGGGGGCTCTCTCCCCCTTGCTTCTAGTGGCGCCGGAACGCCGCCGGGGGCCATCATCATCACTGCGATCTTCACCAACACCGCCGTCATCTTCACCAACATCTCCATCACCTTCCCCCCCCCCCTCTATCTACAGGGGTCCACTCTCCCGCAACCCGCTATACCCTCTACTTGAACATGGTGCTTTATGCTTCATAATATTATCCAATGATGTGTTGCCATCCTATGATGTCTGAGTAGATTTCTATTGTCCTATCGGTGATTGATGAATTGCTATGATTGGTTTGAGTTGCATGTTTTATTATTGGTGTTGTCCTATGGTGCCCTCCGTGTCGCGCAAGCGTGAGGGATTCCCGCTGTAGGGTTTGCAATATGTTTATGATTTGCTTATGGTGGGTTGCGTGAGTGACTGAAACACAAACCTGAGAAAGTAGGTTGTTTGCGTATGGGATAAAAGGGGACTTGATGCTTAATGCTATGGTTGGGTTTTACCTTAATGAATCTTTAGTAGTTGCAGATGCTTGCTAGAGTTCCAATCATAAGTGCATAGAATTCCAAGTAAGGGATGATATGTTAGCTTATGCCTCTCCCTCAAATAGAATTGCAATAGTGATTACCGGTCTAGTAACATAGTCAATTTCTTAGGGGCAATTCCACAACTCCTACCACCACTTTTCCACACTCGCTATATTTACTTTATTGCATCTTTATTTAAACAGCCCCTAGTTTATATTTTCGTGTTCTTTATTATCTTGCAAACCTATCCAACAGCACCTACAAAGTACTTCTAGTTTCATACTTGTTCTAGGTAAAGCGAACGTCAAGCATGCGTAGAGTCGTACCAGTGGCCGATAGGACTTGAGAGAGTATTTGTTCTACCTTTAGCTCCTCGTTGGGTTCGACACTCTTACTTATCGAAAGAGGCTACAACTATCCCGTATACTTGCGGGTTATCTAGACCTTTTTCTCGCGCCGTTGCCGGGGAGTCATGGCGTGGGGTGAATATTCTCGTGTGTGCTTGTTTGCTTTATCACTAAGTAATTTTTATTTGCTGTTCTAAGTTGTTCTCTATCTTTATTTATGGATATGGAACATGAAATACCAAAAAAAACAGGTGTACTTGCTACTCATGGAGATGGGGAACCTCCTAAAACCCTCGATGCTCATTATGTTTAGGATATTATGTACTACTTTGATAATCCTGAGAAAACCCAACTCAATTATGTTATGGGAGTAACATTGGATCAACGTGAATACTTTAGGGATTATTGCTTGACACAAAAAGGGAAACTATTATGGGATCAAATTCAACTGTTGAAGTGGTATGCTAGGCAACTATGCTTGATGCATGATTATACTTGCTGTTCTAGGATGAAGTCTCCACGCCTTCCCTTTTCAGGCAAATTCAATGATAATGAAACCTTACCTTCTTATGCTAATGGTATCTTTGATTACTATGATGTGGAACAAATAGAAGAATTTGTTACTTTTATGGGTGCTTATGAGGTTGAATCTATGTTTAAAGCGTTTGATGATTTTGATGATTCATTTTATAGACCAGAAAATCTTGCTATACTTAGATATTGCTATGAAAATTATGAATACAATTACTACATTAATGCATTTATTGAGAAAGTCTCCGCTGTCCAAGAAGAGACTAATATTTTGCAGGAAGCTATGGAAGAAGAAATTGATGAAACTGTGAGCTCATTGCATGAAAAAGATGATGAGGAGAGCGAAGAACAAAAGGAGGAAGAGCGGATTAGCTACCCATGCCCACCTTCTAATGAGAGTAACCCTCCAACTCATACATTATTTAATTCCCCTTCGTGCTTACCGAAGGATGATTGCTATGATGATTGCTATGATGATTGCTATGATCCCTTGAATTTGTTTGAAATATCCCTTTTTGATGATGCTTGCTATGCTTGTGGCCAAGATGCCAATATGAATTATGCTTATGGAGATGAACTTGCTATAGTTACTTATGTTAAACATGAAATTGTTGCTATTGTACCCACGCATGATAGTCCTATTATCTTTTTGAATTCTCCCGACTACACTATATCGGAGAAGTTTGTGCTTAGTAAGGATTATATTGTTGGGTTGCCTTTTACCGTTGCACATGATGATTTTGATGGATGTAATATGCATGTGCTTGCTGCTCCTACTTGCAATTATTATGAGAGAGGAACTATGTCTCCACCTCTCTATGTTTCCCATACTATGAAATTGCAAGAAACTGATTATACTATGCATTGGCCTTTACTATGTGTGTATGAATTGTTCTCTTATGACATGTCGATGCATCGGAAGAGAGTTAGACTTCGTTGTTGCATGATATATGTTACTTTGTGCTCACTACTAAATTACAAATCATTGTTAATTAAAATTGGCTTTGATATACCTTGGGATCCGGGTGGATCCATTACTTGAGCACTAAATGCCTAGCTTAATGGCTTTAAAGAAAGCGCTGCCAAAGAGACAACCCGGAAGTTTTAGAGATTCATTTATTTCTATTGTGTGCTTTATTATAGTTTAAAAACAAAAAAATAAAGAGGGGAACCAAAAAACTTTTCAAAAAGGAAAGTGAAAGTGAGAAAGACAAGCATTGTTGAAGTGGGAGCTAGCCTTGAACTTTGTTCATGCTCACGAAAACTTTGTGAATCTTGATTACAGAAACTTTTCATCAAAAATAATTATCCCCTTGTACAATTCCATTGTATTATAAAAATAATGTGCCAAGGTTTGCCTTTAGGATGTTTACAATGATTGTTGGTTTGCACGGTGCAGGACAGAAACTTTGGATGTAGTGCGCGATTTTACATTTTTAACTGGAATGTCAATTAGTTCTGATTCCTTTTGCACTGTCTTTCTGTACAACTTGTTCATTTTTCATAATTTTGGTAGAATTTTTGGGGTACCATAAGTATGGTGGATGTTCAGATTGCTACAAACTGTTCTGTTTTTGACAGATTCTGTTTTTGATGCATAGTTTGCTTGTTTTGATGAATCTATCAATTTGTATCAGTGGATTAAGCCATGAAAAAGTTATGCTACAGTAGAAACAATGCAAAAACAAAATATGAATTGGTTTGCACCAGTACTTAGAGTGGTGATTTGCTTTATTATACTAACGGATCTTACCGAGTTTTCTGTTGAAGTTTTGTGTGGATGTAGTGTCTAATCGAGGATGTCTCGATATGAGGAAAAGGAAGAGAGGCAAGAGCTCAAGCTTGGGGATTCCCGGGGCACCCCAAGTAAATATTCAAGGAGACTCAAGCATCTAAGCTTGGGGATGCCCCGGAAGGCATCCCCTCTTTCTTCAACAAGTATCGGTATGTTTTCGAATTCGTTTCGTTCATGCATTATGTGCAAGTCTTGGAGCGTCTTTTGCATTTAGTTTTCACTTTTCTTTTATGCACCATGCTGGTATGAGATTGTCCTTGGTTGATTTATAGAATGCTCATTGCACTTCACTTAAATCTTTTGAGTATGGCTTTATAGAATGCTTCATGTGCTTCACTTATATCATTTGAAGTTTGGATTGCCTGTTTCTCTTCACATAGAAAACCGCCATTTGTAGAATGCTCTTTTGCTTCACTTAGATTTGTTAGAGCATGGGCATATCTTTTGTATAAAGAATTAAACTCTCTTGCTTCACTTATATCTATTTAGAGAGATGACAAGAATTGGTCATTCACATGGTTAGTCATAAAATCCTACATAAACTTGTAGATCACTGAATATGATATGTTTGATTCCTTGCAATAGTTTTGCGATATAAAGGTGGTGATATTAGAGTCGTGCTAGTTGAGTAATTGTGAGATTGAGAAATACTTATGTTGAGGTTTGCAAGTCCCGTAGCATGCACGTATGGTGAACCGTTATGCAACGAAGTTGGAGCATGAGGTGCTCTTTGATTGCTTTCCTTATGAGTGGCAGTCGGGGACAAGCGATGGTCTTTTCCTACCAATCTATCCCTCTAGGGGCATGCATAGTAGTACTTTGCTTCGAGGGCTAAGTAGGGTTTTGCAATAAGTATATGAGTTCTTTATGACTAATGTGAGTCCATGGATTATACGCACTTTTACCTTTCCATCATTGCTAGCCTCTTCGGTACCGTGCATTGCCCTTTCTCACCTCGAGAGTTGGTGCAAACTTCGCCGGTGCATCCAAACCCCGTGATATGATACGCTCTATCACACATAAGCCTCATTATATCTTCCTCAAAACAGCCACCATACCTACCTATTATGGCATTTCCATAGCCATTCCGAGATATATTGCCATGTAACTTCCATCATCATCATATACATGACTTGAGCATTTATTGTCATATTGCTTTGCATGATCGTAAGATAGCTAGCATGATGTTTTCATGGCTTGTCCGTTTTTTGATGTCATTGCTATGCTAGATCATTGCACATCCCGGTACACTGCCGAAAGCATTCATATAGAGTCGTATCTTTGTTCGAGATATCGAGTTGTAATATTGAGTTGTAAGTAAATAAAAGTGTGATGATCATCATTATTAGAGCATTGCCCCAGTGAGGAAAGGATGATGGAGACTATGATTCCCCCATAAGTCGGGATGAGACTCCGGACTTTATGAAAAATAAAAGAGGCCAAAGAAGCCCAAATAAAAAAGAGAGGCCAAAGAAGCCCACCAAAAAGAAAGAAAAAAATAAAAAAATGAAAAATAAAAAAATGAGAGAAAAAGAGAGAAGGGGTAGTGTTACTATCCTTTTACCACACTTGTGCTTCAGAGTAGCACCATGTTCTTCATATAGAGAGTCTCTTGAGTTATCACTTTCATATACTAGTGGGAATTTTCATTATAGAACTTGGCTTGTATATTCCGATAATGGGCTTCCTCAAACGCCCGAGGTCTTCATGAGCAAGCAAGTTGGATGCACACCCACTTAGTTTCCAGTCCGAGCTTTCATACACTTATAGCTCTTAGTGCATCCGTTGCATGGCAATCCCTACTCCTCGCATTGACATCAATTGGTGGGCATCTCCATAGCATGTTGATTAGCCGCGTCGATGTGAGACTTTCTCCCTTTTTGTCTTCTCAACATAAACCTCCACCATCATATTCTATACCACCATAGTGCTATGTCCATGGCTTGCGCTCATGTATTGTGTAAGAGTTGAAAAAGCTGAAGCGCGTTAAAAAGTATGAACCAATTGCTCGGCTCGTCATCGGGGTTGTGCATGATGGGAGTATTTTGTGTGACGAAGATGGAGCATAGCCAGACTATATGATTTTGTAGGGATGAGCTTTCTTTGGCTATGTTATTACGATAAGACATAACTGCTTGGTTGGTATGCTTGAAGTATTATTGTTTTTATGTCAAATGATAGACTATTGCTTTGAATCACTCGTATCTTAATATTCATGCCATGATTAGACATATGATCAAAATTATGCTAGGTAGCATTCCACATCAAAAATTATCTTTTTATCATTTACCTACTCGAGGACGAGCAGGAATTAAGCTTGGGGATGCTGATACGTCTCCGTCATATCTATAATTTTTGATTATTCCATGTCAATATTATTCAACTTCCATATAATTTTGGCAACTTTTTATACTATTTTTTGGGACTAACATATTGATCCAGTGCCCAGTGCCAGTTCATGTTTGTTGCATGTTTTTTGTTTCGCAGAAACCCAATATCAAACGGAGTCCAAACGAGATAAAACGGAGGGAGATTTTTTTGGAATATTTATGATTTTTGGGAAGTAAAATAAACGCGAAACGGTGTCCGGGGTGGTCACGAGACAGGGGGCGCGCCCTCCCCCCTGGGCGTGACCTGGGCTCTCGTGGGCCACCCGTAAGGCGGTTGACGCTCTTCTTTTGGCGCAAGAAAGCTAATTTTATGAGAAAGAGCTGGGCAAAATATTCACCCCAATGGGAGTTACGGGTCTCCACATATAAAGGAAACGGTGAAGGGGTAGAATCTGAGAATGTAGAAACAAAGAGATAGATCCAATCTCGGAGGGGATCTCGCCCCTCCCACGCCATGGGAGCCAAGGACCAGAGAGGAAAGGCTTCTCCCATCTAGGGAGAAGGTCAAGGAAGAAGAAGAAGAAGGGGGGCTCTCTCCCCCTTGCTTCCGGTGGTGCCGGAACGCCGCCGGGGGCCATCATCATCACCGCGATCTTCACCAACACCGCTGTCATCTTCACCAACATCTCCATCACCTTCCCCCCCCTCTATATACAGCGGTCCACTCTCCCGCAACCCGCTGTACCCTCTACTTGAACATGGTGCTTTATGCTTCATATTATTATCCAATGATGTGTTGCCATCCTATGATGTCTTAGTAGATTTCTATTGTCCTATCGGTGATTGATGAATTGCTATGATTGGTTTGAGTTGCATGTTTTATTATTGGTGCTGTCCTATGGTGCCCTTCGTGTCGCGCAAGCGTGAGGGATTCCCGCTTTAGGGTTTGCAATATGTTTATGATTTGCTTATGGTGGGTTGCGTGAGTGACTGAAACACAAACCCGAGTAAGTAGGTTGTTTACGTATGGGATAAAAAGGGACTTGATGCTTAATGCTATGGTTGGGTTTTACCTTAATGAATCTTTAGTAGTTGCGGATGCTTGCTAGAGTTCCAATCATAAGTGCATAGAATTCCAAGTAAGGGGTGATATGTTAGCTTATGCCTCTCCCTCAAATAGAATTGTAATAGTGATTACCGGTCTAGTAACATAGTCAATTGCTTAGGGGAAATTCCACAACTCCTACCACCACTTTTCCACACTCGCTATATTTACTTTCTTGCATCTTTATTTAAACAGCCCCTAGTTTATATTTTCGCGTTCTTTATTATCTTGCAAACCTATCCAACAACACCTACAAAGTACTTCTAGTTTCATACTTGTTCTAGGTAAAGCGAACGTCAAGCGTGCGTAGAGTCGTATCAGTGGCCGATATGACTTGAGAGAGTATTTGTTCTACCTTTAGCTCCTCGTTGGGTTCGACACTCTTACTTATCGAAAGAGGCTACAACTATCCCGTATACTTGCGGGTTATCACGGTGGCGCTCGAAGTACATCATCCATAGTGTTTTGCTGTTGAGCGCATACCTCGGCTGGTTCCGTTGCTCCTCCGTCAGGGAGGAGCGGATGCAGGCGATCTCCGCCCGCTGTGACGCCCTTTCGGATACTGGCGGCACCGGGATGCCGCCCGCGCTCAGCCTCCATGCCCCCGGCATGCGCATGTGAGGGGGCGCCGGGTACTCGGCCTCGTAGAGGAGGCGCGCCTCCGGCTCTTGGAGGTGTCGGCGTCCGAAGCCGTTCGCCGCTGCGCCATCGCCTGGGAACCTCTCGGCCATCTTTGCTTTGCTCGTCGGCGGGAAGGGGGGAGATGGCTTATGCGAGAGGGGGAGGTTGTGGTGTTCACCGGCGGGGAGTGGGTGCCTTTTATAGCCCAAGCGGGGCGGCGGGGAGGCGGCATGCCGGGCGACACGGGGCGGGACGCGCGTCGGCGGCGCCTTCACTGCGCCGCCCGTGAGGCATCAATGGAGCATCAATGGAGGCTGACCAGCGCGGCAGCGCGACAACCTTGGCCAGCCTTGGCATTGATTCCCTCAGGAACCGAGGCGATGAGGGCGAGGAAGCGGCGTCTCGCTGACTAGGCGGGCCCGCCCCACGTTCACGCCAAAACCGCTCGCCCCGGCGCCCCCGGGTGCCCCCCAGCGCGCCGGGTTCGAACTGGGTCCGCCGGCACTAATTTCGGCCCAAACCGGCAAAAAACGGGCTCTTGGGGGCGCGACTGGGCCATTTTTCGGAGCCGGCGCAAAAAAAAATCATCCTGGGGGGTCGTGTTGGGGGCGGCGACTGGAGATGCTCTAATCCCCTAGTATTGAAGACTGGCATGCCACTCCATTCATCTTTTTCTTTCTTTCTATTCATGTGTTTTAGGAATCCTGCGGATGAAAAAGGCCTTAAATGAAGTTCAATATACTTAGCAATTGGATGCTAGTAGAATTTTGCGATTAAATTATTACATGGAGGTTTATATTTGTCAATGAGGCTCATCGATAAATGTCTACATCCACATACATGATTACATATGCCTCGTGCACTAAATCAACATAGTGCAATGACGAAGACAAAGCTTGCCAAACCCTCGTGCCTCAGCCATGGGCATCGAGAGCGTCTTCTTCCTTATTCTCATGTTTAACCTACTAGTTTCTATAGTCTATTTCTGGCTACCTGTTGTGCCTTTCATATGTTAGTTTTGGTTTTACCCGTGTTCGACTACATCACCCCACCTTGCGCACATTCCAAGTCCAATTATAGCCCCATACATGAGTCCAACTCCACCGCGCGACCCCAAACGGACGTCCGTTTTGTCCGGATTCTGTCTGTTTGGGCAGGACGATGGGGTCGTGTCCGGGCATGTCCTAGGATGCGGTGGCCGTGCGCCCAGCACGCGGCCGCATCCTTTTACCCCACCCTGTCCGCCTTCATTTTCAAACAAGAACGTTTCAAATACTAGCGGTCGGCCTAGTTCATGGCAGCGGCCCCTAGTTCACGCCCGGCAACAAAGCCAGCGGCCTACACGTCCTCGTCGGCAACACAACCAGCGGCCAGCAACACAGCCGGCGTCCAAAATGAATAGTTTTGTTCGCCGGCAACACAGCCAGCGGCCGGTAACACAGCCAGCCTTCAAAATGAATCAAGTTCTTGCCGGCACACAGCCAGCGGTCCAGCGGGCGGCACCCATGCCAGCCTCCAAAAAAGAACGGTCACGGCCAATCGGACGACCTAGTTCAGGCCGTCGGCGTCGAACATCTCCTTCTGCTTGGCCTCGAACTAGCTCCTCGTCTTGTTGCTCATCTTGCTCAAGTCCACGCTCATGATCGCAAGGGCGACCTCCTTCGCTTTGGTTGCGGCATTGGTGGCCTCGATGTCGAGCTGCCTCTGCCTGGCCTTGACGTTCTCGGCGTCGATGTCGAGCTGCCTTTGTCGCGCCGCCTCTTCCATGTCGATCTTCCTTCTCTTGGCCGCCTCCTCCATCTCAAGTTTCTGCCTTTGAAGTTCTAGGTATTACTTCATTTGCTCGTCCTTACTTTGCCGCTTCTTCTCATCCCTCACACCCTTTTGAGACATCATGCCATGCAACGTATCATGCAAGGCCATGAATGAGGCATCACGTATGTCGTCCACCTTGGAGTTGGTCTTGCCCCTCGGCCTCCTCGACGCCTCGCCATCTCCACCTCCGTCGAACTTGGCCGTCTTCTTGCCTCTCTTCCTTTGAAGCTCACGGTATTGATCCTTGAACTTAGGACAATTGTTGATGATCGTCCAACAGTGCGTAAGAGTGAATGGCTTGTCATTGTGCCGGGCCTTGAATGTTTCCAAAGATTGAAATGTCTACACCACAAGATCAACAAGAATTGGACATGCAAACATATACAAGGCCGAAGTCACTTGCCTGTAGTAAGGAAAGGACTAGGATGAGGAGAGCATACCATGTCTCCAACACCGAGAGCACTCACGGGTCGTGCTTCAACGCTCTCAAATGCGGCACAATATTTGTTGCACTCTTGTTGGATGAACAACCATCTCTTTTGAATCGAGCCGATGCCACGGTTGCTTGTGATTTGGTAGGGCTCAAACATCTTCCTTGCATGGAAATTTTTAAAACCATGCCCTTTTGTTGAGCGCCCATCCTCGGATCTTGGCTAATCTCCATCCAACATTGGCAAATCAACTTGTCCTCATCTTGTGTATATGAACCCGTGTGAATGCTCTTCCTCCTCTTTTGTGCTTCCGCTCTTTGGGTGAGCTCGTCGATGAACAATGGCTCGCCACTAATATCCATGTCATTGCCTTCTTCTTCATCACCATCACCTTCGACATAGATGTCATCGTCCTCATGCCACGAGTCACCATGGTCGTAGTCAGCACGGTCGACGACCTCTTCATCGGCAGTGTACTGGCCGCGGCCATCCTGACTTTGGGTCTCCTCGGGGTCGTAGACAGGGACGTGACCACCCTCGTAGATCACTTCCTCCACGAACTGGTCGTAGTAGGGGTCGTCGACCGGTGGCGTTGGTGTTGGCATTCCGTCGAACAAGACGCGAGGGGATGGCATGGTGCCGGCAAACGGCGGACGTGCTTGCTTTCTTTGCATCTCGATGGACGGCCGGCCACCACTGCTGGACCCAGGGGTGACGTTGAGGTCGATGACGGCCGCCGTGCGCGGGGTGGACGGCGGGATCACGCTCACGTCCGGCGACCCCGAGAAACGGGTCTGTCCGTCGTGCCTTGGCCGGGGGAAGCCGGGCGACATTGGCGTGGTCCGTGACGTCAGCGACTGGCGGTGCGAAGGCCGGACGACCAACGACCCTATGCTCGCCGGACCGACGGCCGCTCCAAAGAAACCGGCCGGACGACAAATGCCAGCCATGATAAGGGCGTGCGCTTTGCTGACGATGGCCTCCTTCTCCTCGACCTCGGCCTTGCGCCACGCGGCCTCAGTCGCAGCGCGGTCGGCGGCTCTCTTGGCCGCAGCGAGGTTGTACTTGGCGACCGCCCTCCGGCCCCTCCTCTTCGCCGATTCCGCATCCAACTTGGCGATCTCCTCCGGCGTGCACTCCGAGCACGGCTTCCTTGGCGCCTTGCCCTTCTTCTTCTTGGCCATTCCGGGCGGGTTGACGGCCAGCCCGCCGGAGTTCGGCTGGGCGTCGGCCATGGACGGGGAGAGGGAGTGGGACGGCGGGACGTGGGAGGGTTTGGGGGGAAATGGCGCCAAAGGGGCCACGGGGGGTTTTGCTTTGAGTCACCGACAGGCGGGCCAAGGGCGGACAAGCGCGCGCGTCCTGCCCGTCCGTGCGCTGTCCGTTTCACCCTAAAATGGCACGAACTTGGGCCGGGGATGGGTCAAAAGCAGACACAAAACGGACAAAAGTCCGTTTGCTCCCGCGCGCTGGGCCGCCCGGTTTGTTCCTTTTATCCCAAATGGACGGGACCGGATAGGATAGGGGATAGGGTCGCGCGGTAGAGTTGTCCTGATTACACCAGACATCACCTTAACGAATATGTCGTCTTCACATGAACGCATGTGCATGTTTGGACTTGGGTATTCCCTTGTTGCTCACTTGCATGAGCTGGCCGCCAAGTCCTTGTTCTCATACTTACTAGCATCGATTAAAAAATATCACCACACCTAGCTTCTCATCGGATGCACCTACAACTACGATTGCTCACACCTTTTTTTTTTGAAACTTCGATCACTTTATTGGATCATATAACTATTACATCGTCCACCAAGCCTTTTACAATAAAATCAGGCGGTTCCTCGACCCATAGAGAAGGTGATGGTGCTGCCATCCTAGCTAGGTCGTGAGATACAGAATTTGCCTCTCTAGGGAAATGAACAAATGTGATCGAAGTATAACCTATAACAAGGACCAAACAATCCGAATAAATCACCGCTGCGCCTGAAGCTGTGAAGCCTCCATTCTGCATGGTATTGATCACCTCGAGACAGTCGGACTCAACCACAAGCTTACATATCCCCAGTTGTTGCGCCAGTAGCAATCCATGTCGAAGTGCATAGGCTTCCGCCGTCCCTGCATCTGCAACATGCTCCAGTTGTTCATTGGACGCCGCAACGAATCCCCCCTTATGATCCCGTAGGACAGCACCAACAGCTCCCTGGAGGAAGTGTGCCCAGAATGATGCATCTACATTTAGCTTCACGAAGCCTTCAAGCGGCTTTGACCAGCCGCTCTTCCTTGGTTCAACAGTTTTCTTCATGGCCTTAAGATAGTTAGCAGTTAGCGCCGCAATTGCCAACGCTGACCGCGCTGGGACTTGCACCTCCTCGCCATGAACGTGTTGTTGTCGTTCCCATCAAATATACCAAATTCCAACTAGGATGAGAGCTTGGGCAGGAGCATGCGATTGATGAGGAACTAACAGATGAGGAAAAATAAATTAGGCGTGACTAAACGTCCTAGCCGCCTCCCGGGTCGCTCTCGGGCGACTCCGGAGGCCTCCCCGACGCCACCCAAACCTCCACCCCGTAGCCAACCCATCTCCTTGCCGTGGTCAGAGGAAGCCGTCCAAGGCGGACGGCGGCGACGGGGCACGGCCGTCCTCTTCTCCCCTCAGCCCACATCCTCCATGGGCACCTTCCTCGAAGCCAAGGTCCTCTCCTGTAGCCGATCTGGTCGTCCCACCCTCAACTCCGGCGGCCTCCCTTCACAACCTTGATGGCTCTATGGACTGCTGCGGCTGGTGGCGATTCGGGGCGGTAGCAAATGTGCCCTTGCACTAATGGCTCTCCGAGCTTCACGGTGCTTCCTGGGGCGCCGTCACGCTGGGCGGCAGTCTTCCTTGGAGCCTGAAGGGGCTATCATGCCTTGCTTCAGAAAGGCCGCAATGTCTGCTACACCGTGGTTGAGGTGCAACCACGAGCGTGCTCAGGGCGGGTAAAGTGCTTCGGACGGGAGATGTGGCGCGAATCTGCTGGTTCATGAGGGTTCCTCACTCAAGATCCATGGTTGACTTCGGTGGGGAGATGCAAACTATGTACAAAGATTTGACACATAGGAAAGATTGTACACCGGCGATGACACATTGCATATAGCTGATGGGATCACGGAAAAGTGGCAGTGATAACACATGAATAACTTCGACGTGGGCGCTACTCAAGCATTCAGTCTTGAACTCTGGGTGAAAGCATAGGTCCGACCTGAGTTGGTTATACCTAGCAATGATGATGACGTCGTTACCTTATTGAAGACATTGCTCAGATAAACTCAGACAGGTTCATCAGGGTGAAATCCTAGATTCTGGACTTTGTTGGTTGGATCCGGTGAAGCTGATGCTTAAGCGTCGTTCCCTTTCTGAAGGTGTCGCCGTCGAAGAACCTCGTTGTATGTGTGTTGTCATGAGATGGTTGGTGTGGATATGATCACTGTTATAGTTTGTGGACTGCAGACTAACTTCGGTGTTTCTCTTTTTTTTCTCGCTTACACATAGCGTTGGTTTTATATGACTTTGCTATTGTTGGTGTGTTTTTTCTGTGCGTGCATTTGTGTTGGTTGTGTGCATCCTAACTATGAAGAGGTAGGGTATGTGCTTATTGTGTGTATTTTCTTGATGTTTTATTTAGAGCCAATAAAATCCACCCTCTGTCGAAAAAATAGACGAGGAAAAAGAAAATCACAAGCCAGTTTTGTTTGGCTACTTCTAAATACTTTCACTCCAGTGTAGTATTTCTTTTCTTTTCTTTACCCTACCTATTGTTTCTAGAGTTCTCTAGTTATATGTAGCTTTGAATAAAATGGTGAATCCTAAATAATGTGTTCTACAATGTTTCAGCTATAAGTAAAGTTCTCTTGGCGATGTTCGTTCTGTGGGAGGAGACGTTCCCGTTGTTTGCGAGACGCTTGTGGTGACTTCGTAAAATCTTAAGATGTTACACCGGAGTGTTGAAGTAGTTCCTTCAACACTTGTGGCATACACATTATAGTGGCAAGGTGGAGTTGCTCCTCCACAACTTTGTGTTGTTTTAATAACATTGGTCCTTGTTCCCTTTATCTCGAGTATTCTTTTTTCCTTATACGCTCTTAGTTTCCTTGTTTCTGTCCACTTTATAGACACTACCATTGGCATAATGTTTAGTAAGCAAAATTAGTTCCTTGTTTCTGTACACTTTGTAGACACTATCATTGCCATAAATTTTACTAAGCAAAATTATATTTATTCAAACCCTTGCAACGAGTCTAACATTCTCGAGCACATGTACAACACCACCTTCAAGTCTTGATTTGACGTCTCCAATACCAATAAATTGTTATAAAATAATTTGAATAAAAGAGCCCCTAGATCTATAAATAATTGTCATGCAAGCTGGAAAAATCTCAGCCAACGAGACAAATACACACCCAAACCATCTAACCTTGGTGTGGTAAGGATTTCATTTGATGGGCTAGGTTGCTCCACACACGAGTGTGATGTTCCTTGTTTTTTTGTGTGTTTTGTTCTAGGAGCGCGGTTAATGGCGGGTACCCACCATGAGATTCTACAGAGTTTACTTCCAAAGGTATCAAAAGGTCGTCGAGACATGAGATGTGCAATAACCACAATGCCCTATTCCCTTTCACCTCAAATGCAAAGGAAATAACAAATAGGGGAACGACAAATTCCAATAGTTTTGTTACAAGCTTGGCATCGAGGACAATATAGCTTTCAAATAACACAGATAAACTTTTAGAAATATTATGACAAACTTCTACAAACAATACGATTACCATTTACACAACTTTACTCTCTGAATTTATTAAATGACATCTTTAAAATTAGGATGAACTTTATGAGAATCCAAAAGTTAGTTAATTTTTAAAAAAAATCAGAAAGCCCACTAAGGATTACATCATCGATTATGAGTTTGAATTTTTATGAACTTTTGAAATATAGAACATGAATGATCGAAAAATCAAAATAGAAAAAGATGCAACTAAGCTCCCATAGCTCGTCCAACAACTACATGTACGAAATGGTCATTGACCCCCTTGAGCACGACCAATCTTAGAGAATGCATTGGCAGATACTAGCCCCATGACAAGCTTAGGGCATTCTAGACCCTCCTTAAGGGAAGCGGAACATCCGACACACTGTTGGGGACCTGCCCTGCCCAATCTGGCCAAACTGTCCGACACTTGACATTTGTACTATTGGCGAGCCTCTAGTTCTGCTGCCCATTCTTTGCATAGAACAACAAGCGGATTGTCTGTCTGTAAGTTTTCTGTAGGAAAACGACTACTTTGGTCTCTACTACAAAAAAACTCGGCTGATGAATTCCTAAGAGTGTTGAGAGAGATTTGACCCAAGCATAGATCCACTTATCCGATCTCTTTTGACCAAAGTAATTAGTGATTTGAGCAAATTATGAGCTTTCCTCTTTGTTGTTTTTGCTGCTCTAGGAGGTTGCAGACTCCTAGGTGATAAGAGTTCTCGGTGAGGAATCAACTTTGTGATTTACGCCTATGAGTTTCTAAAGGGTTGGAGGCTGCCTCGAGGTCTATCCCTGATGATTATCGTCTTCGTGGTTTCAAGTATAGGACTTGAATTTCGGTAGGCTGTTTCCACCACAAAAACCTAGCCATCCAAGCTAGCTTAGTTCAAAAAGGAAAAATTAAAATAATGGCTTTTTTAGGAAAAATAATAGTTGTTCTTAAAAGAAAATTCAGAAACAATTCAAATCCAGCCTACTTCTTTTTTCACGTGTAATCCATGATTGTTAGAAGGACAGTGGTATCCCTACCCCACTAGGTTTCAAATCCTAAACTTGACATTGGTGCTCACACTATTGCTGAATTTATTTCAGGCTCTTGGCGATGTTCGTTCTATGGGAGGAGACGTTCCCGTTGTTTGCGAGATGCTTGTGGTGACTTCGTAAAATCTTAAGATGCTACACCGGAGTGTTGAAGTAGTTCCTTCAACACTTGTGTTATACACATTATAGTGGCAAGGTGGAGTTGCTCCTCCACAACTTTGTGTTGTTTCAATGACATTCGTCCTTGTTCCCTTTATCTCGAGTATTCTTTTTTCCTTATAGGCTCTTAGTTTCGTTGTTTCTGTCCACTTTGTAGACACTACCATTGGCATAATGTTTACTAAGCAAAATTAGTTCCTTGTTTCTGTCCACTTTGTAGACACTACCATTGCCATAAATTTTACTAAGCAAAATTATATTTATTCAAACCCTTGCAATGAGTCTAACATTTTCGAGCACATGTACACCACCAACTTCAAGTCTGACGTCTCCAATGCCAATTAAATGTTATAAAATAATTTGAATAAAAGAGTCCCTAGATCTATAAATAATTGTCATGCAAGCTGGGAAAATCACAGCCAACAACACAAATACACACCCAAACCATCTAACCTTGGTGTGGTAAGGATTTCATTTGATGGGATAGGTTGCTCTACACATGAGTGTGGTGTTCCTTGTTTTTTCTGTGTTTTGTTCTAGGAGCGCGGTTAATGGCAGGTATTGTAGGACCTTGAGAAGATGTGTCTAGAGGGGGGGTGATTAGACACTAAGATCCAAAGTTGCAGTTTTTAAGCTTTTTAAATCTTAAGTGGAGTTTAGGCACAAGTTTAACATTCACAACACATATCAAGCAAGCATGCAAAGAGTATATGAGCAGCGGAAAGTAAAGCATGCAACTTGCAAGAATGTAAAGGGGAGGGTTTGGAGGATTCAAATGCAATTGGAGACACGGATGTTTTTGGCGTGGTTCCGATAGGTGGTGCTATCGTACATCCACATTGATGGAGACTTCAACCCACGAAGGGTAACGGTTGTGCGAGTCCACGGAGGGATCCATCCATGAAGGGTCCACGAAGAAGCAACCTTGTCTATCCCACCAAGGCCGTCGCCCATGAAGGAGTTGCCTCACTAGCGGTAGATCTTCACGAAGTATGCGATCTCCTTGCCCTTACAAACTCCTTGGTTCAACTCCACAATCTTGTCGGAGGCTCCCAAGTGACACCTAGCCAATCTAGGAGACACCACTCTCCAAGAAGTAACAAATGGTGCGTTGATGATGAACGCCTTGCTCTTGTGCTTCAAATGATAGTCTCCCCAACACTCAACTCTCTCTCATAGGATTTGGAACTGGTGGAAAGAGGGTTTGAGTGGAAAGCAACTTGGGGAAGGCTAGAGATCAAGATTCATATGGTAGGAATGGAATATCTTGGCCTCAACACATGAGTAGGTAGTTCTCTCTCAGAAATAGGATGCTTGAAGTGTAGGTTCAGTCTGATGGCTCTCTCCACGAATGAAGAGGAGGTGGAGGGGTATATATAGCCTCCACGCAAAATCTAACCGTTACACACAATTTACCAAACTCGGTGGGACCGATTCAATCGACTCGGTCGGACCGATTTAGCAAATCTAGTGACTGTTAGGATTTTCGGTGGAACCGAAATGCAACTCGGTAGGACCGATTCGGTTAGGGTTAGGGCATAACGTAATCTCGGTGAGACCGATTACACAAACTCGGTGAGACCAATTTTGGTAACAAGCTAACAAGAGAGTTGGTCAAGCAAACTCGGTTGGACCGATTATCAAACTCGGTGGGACCGATTTTGGTAATGAGTCAACCATAAAGTTTGCATTGTAATCTTGGTAGTACCGATTGCTCAAACTCGGTGAGACCGATTTTCATAATGGACATACACAGAGAGATTACAATCCCATCTCGGTGAGACCGAGATCCCTATCGGTGAGACCGATTTGCCTAGGGTTTGTGGCAGTGGCTAAGACATCCAAACTCGGTGGCACCGCATAGGAAGAATCAGTGGGGCCGAGTTTGACTTTAGGTTTAGGACATATGTGTGGAAGTGGGAAAGTAGTTGAGGGAATTTGGAGCATATCACTAAGCACTTGAAGCAAGAGGCTCATTAAGAAACACCTCATCCCTCCTTGATAGTATTGGCTTTTCCTATAGACTCAATGTGATCTTGGATCACTAAAATGTTAAATGAAGAGTCTTGAGCTTGAAGCTTGAGCCAATCCTTTGTCCTTAGCATCTTGAAGGAGTTCCCACATCCTTTAGTCCATGCCACTCCATTGTTGAACTTATCTGAAACATACTAGATAAAAGTGTTAGTCCAACAAGAGATATGTTGACATTAATTACCAAAACCACCTAGGGAGCACTTGTGCTTTCAATCTCCCCCTTTTTGGTAATTCTTGACAACATACATCAAAGCTTTAGATAAAGATACAAAGAACAACAAGTAAAGCTTTGGAAAGACATGTAACAAGCATAGGCTCCCCCTACATGTATGGAATCATGTGAATATGAAATATAGAAGCATGTGAGAGCATAACCATGATAGAGCAGGCAATGTGTTACATGTATCTTGGCCATATGCATCAGAGCAAAAAAAATTAAAGGAAATACCTTCATGCCCATGAGTCCTTGCAAACAGTATGTACATCAGCAAGAATTCCTCATACACATGATTATGATGCATATACTTACCTTGTAGTCTTGAGTTGGCTTAGGATGAAATGAATCTGCGTAAACAAGGTTAGATAACACAGATACATCTACTAGCCAGAGCAAACAGAAGAAACCACAAGAATACCAAGACTGGGATGACATGTAGAGAGTGAGTACTAAGTACTACATTGGATTAGACATGTCCCCAAGAGTAAAGATATGCAATGAATTTAGATGATTTCTTTACCTTATATGTCTTGCTCCCCCTGAATCTAGCATGGGATACTGGGAGAAGATAGGGAACAGAAAATCAGAGCTGAAAGATATAAATGAACAGAGCTAATGCAAGCTAATGCAAATAAGCACATATGAACATGTCTTTCCCCTCAAGAAGACATGTGGCATCTCTCCTCTTGAACACCAAGCATCTGGGATCCTTGAGAAATACTTTCTACTAGTATTCTCTCCCCCTGGAGATCTCTCTCTCTCCCCCTAAAGGATCTCTCTCTCTCCTTCTCTGATGTGATCTCTTTAAGTGATAAGCTTTGATGTGATCTCTCTCTCCCCCTTTGACATCAATTTCCAAGAAGGGCTTGATAAAGATGTAATCTCTCTCTCTCCCTCTGGAATTTGTCGTGAATGGGTTTGATCCTTGAGTCACAACATAAACCAATGATTAAAAATGTGATGCTTGTAGAGGACAAGATTCATTGAGTGGAGCTGGATTAGAAGAAACACAAAATAAGTGGCAAACTATTTTTCCTGTTGTGAAATCGGTGGCACCGAGTTGTAGGCTTCGGTGGTACCGAAAATTTTCAGTTGGACCGAAAATAACAAATCGGTGAAACCGAGTTCATCATAGGGAAAACACTTGTCACCTCAGCTCACTAGACTAATAAGATCTCACAAAGATTTGCAAGGAATTTACTGAAAGATATGCAGGGAATTTGATGCAGAAAATGCAGAGCAAACAGAAAGAAATCAAGATGAAGTTTTTTTTGAAAGGGGAAACAAATATGCATGAGACGAATGCAAAAACATAGAAACGAACATAGGAGAACTTCATCTAGAGATGGTCGGCGACAAAGTCACCTATGTTAGAGTATATTGACTTAGGAGTCAAGTGAGATCACTTGATCATGGGTCATACTCATCGTTTAAGCTCAAAATGGGGTTGCCATTTTTCGTTTAAGCATCTTGATGTATTCACATCTTGTCGAGTTGCTTTAACTCATGACTTCGAGTAAAGCTTCTCTAAGATGGAATAACATACCTTGGTTGGTGGTGTTGATCATGTAGTTGAACTTGTGTGGGTCGCTCAAGGTTGATGTAGCTCATCAAGAGTTGGGAGCGCCACTTGGAATTTGAGTCCATCTACCTACATGGGTTAGTTCTTGCAAGGAAGAGCACTTGTGTATCCAAAAATGACAATCATGAAGCTCAACATAGAATTTGTCAAAGGATATGTTCGAATGGTTTCGTGCTTCCTTGTCTTCAACCACCTTTGTATAGAGACTTGGTGATGTAGAGATTGCTCAAGATGTGAGTAGATTACAATCTCATGGAATTTGATTCAACCAATTACCTACATGGGTTAGATAACATGCAAGATACAAATATATCCAAGACATAAGATTTTCATCATAAGAGAGATATCAAGGATTAGGCATAAGCTCATGTCTTGCATGTATCCAATGGAGTTTCTACTCCAAGTTTGAAGCGTCAATGATGTTCAATTCTCCTCTTAACCTGCAAAACACTTTCTCATCAAGAGGTTTAGTGAATATATCCGCTAATTGCTTTTCGGTGTGAACATGCTTAAGATCAATGTCACCCTTAGCAACATGATCTCGAATGAAATGATGATGAACTTCAATATGCTTAGTTCGAGAATGTTGCACAGGATTATGACCAATTTTGATAGCACTTTCATTGTCACAAAGCAATGGAACATGTTTCACATATATCCCATAATCTTTAAGAGTTTGGGTCATCCAAGGTAATTGAGCACAACATGAACCAGCGGCAATGTATTCCGCTTCGGCAGTGGATAAGGATACCGAGTTTTGTTTCTTGGAAGACCAAGACACAAGAGATCTACCAAGAAATTGACAAGTACCCGAAGTGGACTTTCTATCAACCTTGTCTCTGGCATAGTCCAAGTCGGAGTAGCCAACAAGATCAAAAGAGGCCCTCTTAGGATACCAAATGCCAAAATTTGGTGTATGGATTAAGTATCTCACTATCCTTTTCACGGCCTTAAGATGACACTCTTTAGGAGCAGCTTGATATCATGCACACATGCACACACTTAGCATAATATCGGGACATGAAGCACATATATAACAATGAACCAATCATAGAGCGATAAACCTTTTGATCAACCGGTTCATCATCTTTGGTTAAGTCAAGATGTCCACTAGTAGGCATGAGTGTGGTCATATCTTTGCATTCTTGCATATTGAACTTCTTGAATAAGTCCTTGGTGTACTTTGTTTGAGAGACAAAAGTACCTTCCTTAGTTTGCTTGATTTGCAACCCAAGAAAGAATTTGAGTTCACTCATCATAGACATCTCAAACTTCTCCGACATTAGCTTCCCAAACTTTTCACTAAAATGAGGGTTAGTTGATCCAAATATAATATCATCAACATAGATTTGGCACACAAATAGTTCACCATTAACCCTTTTAGTAAAAAGAGTAGAATCAATTTTCCCAATTTCAAAGCCTTTTTCAATAAGGAACTTGGTCAAGCATTTATACCATGCTCTAGGAGCTTGTTTAAGACCATAAAGAGCTTTGTGAAGTTTGTAAACATGATTGGGTTTCTTAGGATTGACAAAACCGGGAGGTTGTTTAACATAAACTTTCTCCTCTATTTCACCATTTAGAAAAGCACTTTTAATGTCCATTTGGTACAAGGTGATATCATGGTGATTAGCATAGGCAAGTAAGATGCGAATGAACTCAAGTCTAGCAACGGGGGCGTAAGTCTCACCATAGTCCATACCTTCGACTTGTGTGTAGCCTTGGGCGACGAGACGTGCTCTGTTGCGAACTACTTGTCCATCTTCATCTTGCTTGTTGCGAAACACCCATTTGGTACCGATGATGTTGTGGTTGTTATCGAGCTTCTCAACCAATGTCCAAACTTGGTTCCTCTCAAAGTTGTGTAGATCTTCATGCATAGCATTTATCCAATCCGGATCTTCCAATGCTTCTTCGACCTTCATAGGTTCAATGCTAGAGATGAAAGAATAGTTTTCACAAAAGTTAGCTAGACGAGTTTTAGAGCGAGTGATTCTCCCAGTTTGAATATCATTGCAGATTTGCTCTACGGGATGGTCTTTAGCAATTCTTGCTCGAACTCGTGAAAGCTTTTGCTTGGATCTTAGTTGAACATCTTCTTCATCTTGTTCTTCTTCTTGGCCTTCTTCATTGTTGGTGTTGTCGTTCTCTTGTCGTGGTGGAGAAGGAGGTTGTTGACGTTCATCTTGATGCACTTCCTCGTTTCCTTCATCTTGGTGTGTCCCACTTGTGGATGCTTCCGTATCAACTCTTGGTTCACCTTGTCGTGAAGTAGAAGCTTCCACTTGGACGGACGAGGTACTCTCCTTCACCTCCGTTGGACGGACCTTGCCAATAGACAAGTCTTGGATTGCTTCTGAAGGATCTTTGTCTCGTACATCAATTGGCAATTTCTCTATTTGCGAGCCATTAGATTCATCAAACTTCACATCTACCGTCTCTTCAACCTTTCGGGTGAAATTGTTGTATACACGGTAAGTGTGAGAGTTTGAGCCATAACCAAGTAGGAAACCTTCATGAGACTTAGGAGCAAATTTAGAACAACGATGCTTATCAAGAATGTAGCACTTTGAGTCGAATACTCAAAAGTATCCAACTTGGGGTTTGTTACCGTTGAGGAGCTCGTATGCCGTCTTGCCGAGTAGCTTGTGAAGATACAAGCGATTTGTTGCATGACAAGCTGTCTCAACCGCTTCTGCCCAAAAGTGCTTCGGCGTCTTGTACTCATCAAACATTGTTCTCGCCATTTCGATGAGCGTCCGGTTCTTCCTCTCAACAACTCCATTTTGTTGAGGTGTGTACGTAGCCGAGAACTTGTGTGAAATCCCTTCTTCGTCAAGAAAGGTGTCCACATTTGCGTTCTTGAACTCCGTTTCGTTGTCGCTGCGAACCTTCTTGATCTTCACTTCAAATTGATTTTGGGCCTTCCTAGCGAAGTTTTTGAAGATCTTTTGGACCTGCGATTTATCATCGAGAAAGAACACCCACGTAAATCTGGAAAAATCATCAACTATAACTAGACCAAACGAATTTCCACCGAGACTCTTGTAAGAGTTGGGACCAAAGAGATCCATGTGAAGTAGCTCGAGTGGCCTCTTTGTGGTCATGATGTTCTTCACGGGATGCCTTCCTCCAACCTGTTTACCTGCTTGACAAGCACTGCAAAGTCTATCCTTATCAAATATGACATCATTAACTCCAAGGATATGATTTCCCTTAATAAGCTTGTCAAGGTTTTGTTGGGGAACATAGTAATTTCAAAAAAATTCCTACGCACTAGCAAGATCATGGTGATGGCATAGCAACGAGAGGGGAGAGTGTTGTCCACGTACCCTCATAGACCGTAAGCGGAAGCGTTTATCACAACGCGGTTGATGTAGTCGTACGTCTTCACGATTCGACCGATCCAAGCACCGAACGTACGGCACCTCCGTGTTCAGCACACGTTCAGCTCGATGACGTTCCCCGGGCTCCAATCCAACAAAGCGTCGGGGATGAGTTCCGTCAGCACGACGGCGTGGTGACGATGATGATGTTCTACCGACGCAGGGCTTCGCCTAAACTCCGTGACGATATGACCGAGGTGGAATATGGTGGAGGGGGGCACCGCACACGGCTAAGAAACGATCCGTAGATCAACTTGTGTGTCCATGGAGTGCCCCCTGCCCCCGTATATAAAGGAGTGGAGGAGGGGAGGGCCGGTCCTCTCTATGGCGCGCCCTAGGGGAGTCCTACTCCCACCGGGAGTAGGATTCTCCCTTTCCTAGTCCAACTAGGTGTCCTCCCAAGTAGTAGGAGTAGGAGACAAGGAAGGGGAAGAGGGAAGAGAAGGAAGGAGGGGGCGCCGCCCCTCCCCCTAGTCCAATTCGGACTAGTCAATGGGGGGGCGCGCGGCCTGCCTCTTCCTCTCCCCTAAAGCCCAATAAGGCCCATATACTTCTTCCCCTGTATTCCCGTAACTCCCCGGTACTCCAAAAAATACCTGAATCACTTGGGACCTTTCCGAAGTCCGAATATAGTCGTCCAATATATTGATCTTTACATCTCGACCATTTCGAGACTCCTCGTCATGTCCCCGATCTCATCCGGGACTCCGAACTCCTTCGGTACATCAAAACTCATAAACTCATAATAAAACTATCATCGAAACCTTAAGCGTGCGGACCCTACGGGTTCGAGAACTATGTAGACATGACCTAGAACTGTTTCCGGTAAATAACCAATAGTGGAACCTGGATGTTCATATTGGCTCCTACATATTCTACGAAGATCTTTATCGGTCAAACCGCATAACAACATACGTTGTTCCCTTTGTCATCGGTATGTTACTTGCCCAAGATTCGATCGTCGGTATCCAATACCTAGTTCAATCTCGTTACCGGCAAGTCTCTTTACTCGTTCCGTAATACATCATTTCATAACTAACTCATTAGTTACAATGCTTGCAAGGCTTAAGTGATGAGTATTACCGAGAGGGCCCAGAGATACCTCTCCGATAATCGGAGTGACAAAACCTAATCTCGAATTATGCCAACTCAACATGTACCTTTGGAGACACCTGTAGAGCACCTTTATAATCACCCTGTTACGTTGTGACGTTTGGTAGCACACAAAGTGTTCCTCCGGTAAACGGGAGTTGCACAATCTCATAGTTGTAGGAACTTTGTATAAGTCATGAAGAAAGCAATAGCAACATACTAAACGATCAAGTGCTAAGCTAACGGAATGGGTCAAGTCAATCACATCATTCTCCTAGTGATGTGATCTCGTTAATCAAATGACAACTCTTTTGTCCATGGCTAGGAAACTTAACCATCTTTGATTCACGAGCTAGTCAAGTAGAGGCATACTAGTGACACTATGTTTGTCTATGTATTCACACATGTATTATGTTTCTGGTTAATATAATTCTAGCATGAATAATAAACATTTATCATGAAATAAGGAAATAAATAATAACTTTATTATTGCCTCTAGGGCATATTTACTTCAGTCTCCCACTTGCACTAGAGTCAATAATCTAGTTCACATCACCATGTGATTTAACACCAATATTCACATCTGTATGTGATTAATACCCATAGTTCACGTCGTCATGTGATCAACGCCCAAAGGGTTTACTAGAGTCAATAATCTAGTTCACATGGCTATGTGATTAACACCCAAAGAGTACTAAGGCATGATCATGTTTTGCTCATGAGAGAAGTTTAGTCAACGGGTCTGTTATATTCAGAGCCGTATGTATTTTGCAAATATTCTATGTCCACAATGCTCTGCACGGAGCTACTCTAGCTAATTGCTCCCACTTTCAATATGTATCCAGATTGAGACTTGGAGTCATCTGGATTGGTGTAAAAGCTTGCATCGTTGTAACTTTTTACGACTGGCTCTTTTATCACCTCCATAATCGAGAAACATCTCCTTAGTCCTCACTAAGGATATTCCTGACCGCTATTCTAGTGATCTACTTTTAGATCAAAATTGTATTCCATTGCCAAACTCAGAGCAAGGTATACAATAAGTCTAGTACACAGCATAGCATACTTTATAGAACCTATGACTGAGGCATAGGGAATGACTGTTCATTCTTTTCTATTTTCTGCCATGGTCGGGTTTTGAGTCTTACTCAACTTCACACCTTGCAACACAGGCAAGAACTCTTTCTTTGACTGTTCCATTTTGAACTACTTCAAAATCTTGTCAAGGTATGTACTCATTGAAAAATCTTATCAAGCGTCTTGATCTATCTCTATAGATCTTGATGCTCAATGTGTAAGCAGCTTCACCAAGGTCTTTCTTTAAAAAACTCCTTTCAAACACTCCTTTATGCTTTCCAGAAAAATTCTACATTATTTCCGATCAACAATATGTCATTCACATATACTTATCAGAAATGTTGTAGTGCTCCCACTCACTTTCTTGTAAATACAGGCTTCACCGCAAGTCTGTATTAAAACTATATGCTTTGATCAACTTATCAAAGTGTATATTCCAACTCCGAGATGCTTGCACCAGTCCATTGATGGATCGCTGGAGCTTGCACATTTTGTTAGCACCTTTCGGATCGACAAAACCTTCTGGTTGCATCATCTACAACTCTTCTTAAAAAATCCATTAAGGAATGCAGTTTTGACATCCATTTGCCAGATTTCATAAAATGTGGCAATTGCTAACATGATTCAGACAGACTTAAGCATAGATACGAGTGAAAAACTCTCATCGTAGTCAACACCTTGAACTTGTCGAAAACCTTTTGCGACAATTCTAGCTTTGTAGATAGTAACACTATCAGCGTCCATCTTCCTCTTGAAGATCCATTTAATCTCAATGTCTCGCCGATCATTGGGCAAGTCAATCAAAGTCCATACTTTGTTTTCATACATGGATCTTATCTCAGATCTCATGGCCTCAAGCCATTTTGCAGAATCTGGGCTCACCATCGCTTCCTCATAGTTTGTAGGTTCATCATGGTCTAGTAACATGATTTCCAGAATAAGATTACCGTACCACTCTGGTGCGGATCTTACTCTGGAAGACCTACGAGGTTTTGTAGTAACTTAATCTGAAGTTTCATGATCATCATCATTAACTTCCTCACTAATTAGTGTAGTAGTCACAGGAACAGATTTGTGTGATGAACTACTTTCAAATAAGGGAGTAGGTACAGTTACCTCATCAAGTTCTACTTTCCTCCCACTCACTTCTTTCGAGAGAAACTCCTTCTCTAGAAAGGATCCATTCTTAGCAACGAATGTTTTGCCTTTGGATTTGTGATAGAAGGAGTACCCAACAGTTTCCTTTGGGTATTCTATGAAGACGCACTTCTCCGATTTGGGTTCGAGCTTATCAGGTTGAAACTTTTTCATATAAGCATCGCAACTCCAAACTTTAAGAAACGACAGCTTAGGTTACTGCTAAATCATAGTTCATACGGTGTCGTCTCAACGGATTTAGATGGTGCCCTTTTAAACGTGAATGCAGCTGTCTCTAATGCACAACCCCAAAACGATAGTGGTAAAACCGATAAGAGACATCATAGATCGCACCATATCCAATAAAGTGCAGTTACGACGTTCGGACACACCATAACGTTGTGGTGTTCCAGGTGGCGTGAGCTGTGAAACTATTCCACATTGTTTTAATTGAAGACCAAAGTTGTAACTCAAATATTCGTCTCCGCGATCAGATCATAGAAACTTTATTTTCTTGTTACGATGATTTTTCCATTTCACTCTGAAATTCTTTGAACTTTTCAATTATTTCAGACTTATGTTTCATCAAGTAGATATACTCATATCTGCTCAATTCATCTTGTGAAGGTCAGAAAATAACGATACCCGCCACGAGCCTTAACACTCATCGGATCGCATACATCAGTATGTATTATTTCCAATAAGTCAGTTGCTCGCTCCACTGTTCCGGAGAATGGAGTCTTAGTCATCTTGCCCATGAGGCATGGTTCGCAAGCATCAAGTGATTCATAACCAAGTGATTCCAAAATCCCATCAGCATGGAGTTTCTTCATGCAATTTACACCAATATGACCTAAACGGCAGTGCCACAAATAAGTTGCACTATCATTATTAACTTTGCATCTTTTGGTTTCAATATTATGAATATGTGTATCACTACAATCGAGATCCAACGAACCATTTTCATTGGGTGTGTAACCATATAAGGTTTTATTCATGTAAACAGAACAACAGTTTATTCTCTTACTTAAATGAATAACCGTATTGCAATAAACATGATCAAATCATATTTATGCTCAACACAAACACCAAATAACATTTATTTAGGTTCAACACTAATCCCGAAAGTATAGGGAGTGTGCGATGATGATCATATCAATCTTGAAACTACTTTCAACACACATCGTCACTTCACCCTTAACTAGTTTCTGTTTATTCTGCAACTCCCGTTTCGAGTTACTACTCTTAGCAACTGAACTAGTACCAAATACTGAGGGGTTGCTATAAACACTAGTAAAGTACACATCAATAACATGTATATCAAATATACTTATGTTCACTTTGCCATCCTTCTTATCCGCCAATCACTTGGGGTAGTTCCGCTTCCAGTGACCAATCCCTTTGCAGTAGGAGCACTTAGTCTCAGGCTTAGGACCAGACTTGGGCTTCTTCACCTGAGCAGCAACTCGCTTGCCGTTCTTTTTTTTTTGAAGTTCCCCTTCTTCCCTTTGCCCTTTTCTTGAAACTAGTGGTCTTGTCTACCATCAACACTTGATGTTTTTCTTGATTTCTACCTTCGTTGATTTTAGCATCACGAAGAGCTTGGGAATTGTTTCCGTCATCCCTTGCATATTATAGTTCATCACGAAGTTCTACTAACTTGGTGATGGTGACTAGAGAATTCTGTCAATCACTATCTTATCTGGAAGACTAACTCCCACTTGATTCAAGCGATTGTAGTACCCAGACAATCTGAGCACATGCTCACTAGTTGAGCGATTCTCCTCCATCTTTTAGCTATAGAACTTGTTGGAGACTTCATATCTCTCAACTCGGGTATTTGCTTGAAATATTAACTTCAATTCCTGGAACATCTCATATGGTCCATGACGTTCAAAACGTCTTTGAAGTCCCGATTCTAAGCCGTTAAGCATGGTGCACTAAACTATCAAGTAGTCATCATATTGAGCTAGCCAAACATTCATAACGTCTGCATCTGCTCCTGCAATAGGTTTGTCACCTAGCGGTGCATCAAGGACATAATTCTTCTGCGCAGCAATGAGGATAAACCTCAGATCACGGATCCAATCCGCATCATTGCTACTAAAAATTTTCAACACAATTTTCTCTAGGAACATATCAAAATAAACATATGAAAGCAACAACGCAAGCTATTGATCTACAACATAATTTGCAAAATACTACTAGGACTAAGTTCATGATAAATTTAAGTTCAATTAATCATATTACTTAAGAACTCCCACTTAGAAAGACATCCCTCTAATCCTCTAAGTGATCACGTGATCCAAATCAACTAAACCATAACCGATCATCACGTGAAATGGAGTAGATTTCAATGGTGAACATCATTATGTTGATCATATCTACTATATGATTCATGCTCGACCTTTCGGTCTTCGTGTTCCGAGGCCATATCTGCATATGCTAGGCTCGTCAAGTTTAACCTGAGTATTCCGCGTGTGCAAAACTGGCTTGCACCCGTTGTAGATGGACGTAGAGCTTATCACACCCGATCATCACGTGGTGTCTGGGCACGACGAACTTTGGCAACGGTGCATACTCAGGGAGAACACTTCTTGATAATTAGTGAGAGATCATCTTACAATGCTACCGTCAAACAAAACAGAATAAGATGTATAACAGATAAACATCATATGCAATCAAAATATGTGACATGATATGGCCATGATCATCTTGCGCCTTTGACCTCCATCTCCAAAGTACTATCATGATCTCTATCGTCACCGGCACGACACCATGATCTTCATCATCTTGATCTATATCAATGTGTCGTCACATGGTCGTCTCGCCAACTATTGCTCTTGCAACTATTGCTATCGCATAGCGATAAAGTAAAGCAATTATTTGGCACTTGCATCTTATGCAACAAAGAGACAACCATAGAGCTTCTGCCAGTTGCCGATAACTTCAACGAAACATGATCATCTCATACAACAACTTATATCTCATCACGTCTTGACCATATCACATCACAACATGCCCTGCAAAAACAAGTTAGTCGTCCTCTACTTTATTGTTGCAAGTTTTACGTGGCTGCTACAGACTGAGCAAGAACCGTTCTTACCTACGCATCAAAACCACAACGATAGTTTGTCAAGTTGGTGCTATTTTAACCTTCTCAAGGACCGGGCGTAGCCACACTCGGTTCAACTAAAGTTGGAGAAACTGACACCCACTAGTCACCTGTGTGCAAAAGCACGGCAGTAAAACCAGTCTCGCGTAAGCGTACGCGTAATGTCGGTCCGGTCCGCTTCATCCAACAATACCGCCGAACCAAAGTATGACATGCTGGTAAGCAGTATGACTTGTATCGCCCACGACTCACTTGTGTTCTACTCGTGCATATAACATCAACGCATAAAACCTAGGCTCGGATGCCACTGTTGGGGAACGTAGTAATTTCAAAAAAATTCCTATGCACACGCAAGATCATGGTGATGGCATAGCAACGAGAGGGGAGAGTGTTTTCCACGTACCCTCGTAGACCGTAAGCGGAAGCGTTTATCACAACACGGTTGATGTAGTCGTACGTCTTCACGATTCGATCGATCCAAGCACCGAACGTACGGCACCTCCGTGTTCAGCACACGTTCAGCTTGATGACGTTCCCCAGGCTCCAATCCAGCAAAGCGTCGGGGATGAGTTCCGTCAGCACGACGGCGTGGTGACGATGATGATGTTCTACCGGCGCAGGGCTTCGCCTAAACTCCGCGACGATATGACTGAGGTGGAATATGGTGGAGGGGGGCACCGCACACGGCTAAGGAACGATCCGTAGATCAACTTGTGTGTCCATGGAGTGCCCCCTGCCCCCGTATATAAAGGAGTGGAGGAGGGGAGGGCCGGCCCTCTCTATGGCGCACCCTAGGGGAGTCCTACTCCCACCGGGAGTAGGATTCCCGCTTTCCTAGTCCAACTAGGTGTCCTTCCAAGTAGTAGGAGTGGGAGACAAGGAAGGGGAAGAGGGAAGAGAAGGAAGTAGGGGGCGCCGCCCCTCCCCCTAGTCCAATTCGGACTAGTCACTGGGGGGGCGGCCTGCCTCTTCCTCTCCCCTAAAGCCCAATAAGGCCCATATACTTCTTCCCCCGTATTCCCGTAACTCCCCGGTACTCCGAAAAATACCCGAATCACTCGGAACCTTTCCGAAGTCCGAATATAGTCGTCCAATATATCGATCTTTACATCTCGACCATTTTGAGACTCCTCGTCATGTCCCCGATCTCATCCGGGACTTAGAACTCCTTCGATACATCAAAACTCATAAATTCATAATAAAACTGTCATCGAAACCTTAAGCGTGCGGACCCTACGGGTTCGAGAACTATGTAGACATGACCTAGAACTGTTTCCGGTCAATAACCAATAGTGGAACCTAGATGTTCATATTGGCTCCTACATATTCTACGAAGATCTTCATCGGTCAAACCGCATAACAACATACGTTCACTGGTGGAAAAAGGGCCTTTGGTCGCGGTTCGCAACTGCCATCAGTCGCGGTTGCGCAACCGCGACCGAACGGGCGCGACTAAAGGCCCCACCCTTTAGTCGCGGTTGCTTAAGAACCGCGACTAAAGGCCCGTCCACGTGGGCGCCAGGCGGCCGTCGGGGCGGAGGACCTTTAGTCGCGGTTCTTCTGGCCAACCGCGACTAAAGGCCGCCGCAGGTTTAGGGTTTTAGCCCCCCCCCTAAACCTGTTTTCTGTTTAATTTGTATTGTTTTATTTCTTTTGTGCTTTATTTTAATTTTGAAGGAGTTTCACATATTCTACGGTACTACATACATGCATATGAATGTACAATTTCAAACAAATTTGAAATTAGAACCAAAAAGAATTCAAGAGGAATATACAATATATATTCAATATCATCGGATGACCATATACAATTTTGAACAAGTTTCCATACATAATTTAATGCATATAAAGTTCTACGTCCTCGTAATGGTGTTCTCCTTTAGTATGGAGGACTTCCCTCCTGAACCATCCAGCTAGTTCCTCTTGAAGTGGTCGGAAGCGAGCTTCTGGACTAAGCATCATCCGGAGGTTATTCCTCTGAGCATTGGTATCACTCGGAACCCGCTCAGAGGTGTATCTCCGGATCATCTCACAGACATAGTATGCACATAGATTGGTCCCCGCTGGCTGAATATCCTCACCATTCTTAGCCTTTGCCCTTTTGAATTCTAGCTCTTTTTTGAATTCACCGACCTTTGTATCTACGAACCGTCTCCAAACCCTACGAGGCAAAGAAAATTAAATGAACAAGAGAGTTATTAGTTACTTGATATTAGGAAATGAACGAAATAGGCCGATCGATATAGAGCGCAAATGAATGAAAATAATTACTTCTGCAGCATTCTTCTCATGTCGACCCAAAGCTTTGGATCCTTATTCAGAGAGTTGTGGACGAGACATTCTGAGGTGTCAACTTTAATTACTAGCAGAATCCAGTGGAACCTGCGGACACGATACATGCACAGTACGTCATGCATAACTCATCGATTAGCCGGCCACATACCATGCATGGAGTAAAAAAAAGAGAATGTGCTCAAGACAGAAACACTCACCCAAAATGGTAAGGAAATAGAATATCACTTTTGAGTTCCTGCTTTGTAAGAAACTGCCACAGGTCTGCCTCCATGTCGGCGGGGTGATGCTCCAACACATATCCATTAACGATGTGTGGGTCAATGAACCCAACATCATGGATGTTCCTTACTCTGCATTCCTTAATCTTCATTCTGCATGTATAATAGCGGACACAACAATATAGTTAGGACATATATATAGTGCAGGCAATATGAACGAGATGGGGTAGAAATAAATCACTTACAGAACGTAGCAACTGATGATAGATTTGTCGAGCTCGCGCAGATTGAAAAGCTGGAACAATTCACTCAGATGAATTTGTACATAGTAATGTTTGAAGTGATGCTCATATCTAACTTCCGCATAAATATATTCTTTGGCGTTTTTATTTTTTATGTAACCCTTGTACCATTTCAGCAGACCTTTCATTTGTGGAGGTAGATCCTCTTCCTGCACAGGCTCGACGAGAGGCCCATTCTTCACATATGTAATTACTACCTCCTTCACTGGCGCCTCATCAAGGCCTAACAGTTCACGAAGAGTAATACCTAAGTTGGCCGCTTGTTCTCTGGCACTCGTTACAGTCAATCCATGTGCTGCCGCAGCTGCTATGATATCGGGGTCATCCGGACCGGCGGCTTTCACTATAAGCGGGGCAACCGATTGTTTACTTTGTTCCCCGAGCTGGGCAACTCGTTTCCCGCTTTTTTTACTTTCTAATTCCGTTTTCTCGGCCTCCTCCAAGGCTTTGTTCTCCTAGTTCTCCGCCCGCTCTTTCTTCTCCTTCAACATGAGTGCCTGCCTACGAAGTTCACGTGCATAGTCGTCAGGCAGATTCTTCGCGGCTTGGGACGGTGTGCTCAAAAATGACTTAGCCCACTTCTTTTGCTCATCAGAAAATACTGGCTTGGGCTCGGGCTCTCTTTTCTTCTTGCAGTCCGCCTTCCATTTCTCATGATCAGAAGCCGCGGCCGCGGCAGTTTCCTCGGCACTACGTTCCCAAGGCCTTGTGGGGAGAGGCTTCAATGATGGCTCCGGTACCTTTGTGGTCTTAGGTACATAAGGGTCCGGGTTAATAATCTAGGACTGCTTCTGCTTCTTTGCCGGAGGTGGATTGGGGGGCGGCGTCTGATCACCCGCCGGACGAGGACTGGGGGGCGGCGTCTGATCACCCGCCGGACGTTGTGGACTGGGGGGCGTCGGCTGACGTGACGGAGGTGTAGGTGAACCGCCACCACCGTAGGGGGGTGGACTTGTTGTCCTTGGCGCCTCGCCTGGAAACTTGATAAACTTCTTTTGCCATAGAATGAAATGGCGCTTGACATCTCCAAGTCTTTTCTCCCCTTCAGGTGTAGCAATGTCAATCTCCAGGTCCTCAAACCCTTGGACTATGTCCTCCACCATGACACGAGCATAGCCATCTTGAATGGGGTTGTTGTGGTGGAGTGCTCCAGGTAAACATGGTAAAGCACTGCCGATGGCTACCTTCATGGACATGTTCCCAATAGGATAATACAGATGACATTCTTTCATCTCCTTTATATCGTCCACGGGGTAGCGAGGAGGCTCCGGTGCAGTAATTTCGACCACCAGAGGCTCCGGTGCAGTAATTTCGACCACCAGAGGCTCCGGTGCAGTAATTTCAATCGTCGGTGCATCTGCACCAGCCGGTGGGGCCTCCGTGGAAGCCACACTGCTTCTCCGCTGCTGGCTTCTGAGATCCGCTGGATGATCTTCATGCTGCGCCCGAGCTGCATCTCGTTCGGCTACTAGTACACTCACGGTTTTCTTCATCACATCCATTTCCGATGCCAACCGCGCCACAACATCTGCTTCCCGATCCATCTTTCTCTTCCGGCTTCTGTAACCGTACGGGTCATCGTTCTGGGGGAACCCTATTTTCCACGGAATGTGCCCCATGCCTCGTACACGTCCTCCGTGTTCAGGATTCCCGAGGGCTTTTGTCAGCGCGTCGTTCTCTCTGTTGAACTTGATCTTCCCCTCTTGAGCATCCCTCATTGTGTCAATAAGGGCTTGGGTGGGTTTAATTATTTTGCCCCGGTAAACACAGTCCCCTGTCTCGGGGTTCAGCGTTCCCCCATGCCCGTACCACCAGCTTTTGGCCCTTGGGTCCCATCCCTCCGTACCTGGACGGATTCCTCGCGCCCTCAGCTCGTTCTCCATCTTCTCCCACCTAGGCTCCCAAAGGCGATACCCTCCTGGCCCCATAATATGATTGTACTCCTTCTTAGCCGCATTTTCCTTATTTTTTTCGATATTTGAATGAACTGCTCCGATTTCTTTTGCTTCACAAATTCTGGCCAATCATGTTTCAGTTTCTCATATTGTCCTTTGAAATCCGGAGTCTTGTTCTGCTTGACAAAGTCATGGGCTAGATTTTGCTTGAATTTCCGGAATGCGTCGGCCATCTTATGAAGAGCGAACTGTTTGACTAGCCTCCTCCTCTCCTTGTTTTCCTCAATCTTGTTACCCTCCTCATCGAATTTGTTGTATTCCGGAGGTAGAACGAAATGTTCCATAAGCTTTTTGAAGCAATCTTTTTTTGTTCTCTTATCGACAAAAGTGAAACCAGCAATTCGTGCCTTCTTTGGCTTATTCCACTCCTGGACGGTGATCGAGACGTTGTCTCTAACAATGGCTCCGCATTGGTTGACAAACTTGGTGGCGTTCTTGCGGGGCTCCAGCGGCCTGCCGGTTGCACTGTCGACAACCTTGATGGTGCATGTTTCTCCTTGTTTCATCGTCTTGGTTGCGCCACGCTTTGATGACGTACTCGATTGTTTCGACGATCCGGCCGAGGGCTAAAATAAGAAAGAGAGTCGTGCACGTTAGTCCACACATATTTATTCAAATCAGTTAGTTTGTATCACCAGAGGCTCAATGTATATATATATACCTCGGCGCCGGAGGTGGTTGCTACTTCCATTTGAAGATCGTCGTTTATCGACGTTTGTTCGGCATCATCTTGCTAACGGCGCCCTTCATCTTCACCGTCAAGGTTCAGATAAGAAGAGATATCATCTTCTTCTTGTCCGGTCGGCACATATAGAATATCGCCGTTTATGATGCCGAACATATGTGCTTCACCGTCCGGATCATAGTTGTCCATAATCGGGTCAGCTCTATCGTCCGCCATTATGTCAGTCCTGAAAACATGTAGTAAAAACAAATTAATTAAGTGAAGAAGGGGGGCGGTGGCGGTGGCGGTGGCGAAAGGGTGGTGGCAAAAGGAGGGGGCGAGGAAGGGGTGGGAGAGGGTGTCGCGGTAGAGCGCGAGACGGGGCGGCAGACGACGGCGTCACGGAGAGGGAGGCGAGGACAACACACATTTATAACCCTCGCCGTCCCGGCCCCTCTTGATCCCTAAAAAAACACCGCGCGCATCGCCGCCCCCTCTCCGTATATACGTTTTTTTGTTAATTATCAAATTTTACGGTTTTTTTTGTTAATTATCAAGTTTTAAGTTATTTTACCGTTTTTGTTAAACTAATTAACTAGTTAAAATTAAAAAGAACAAAAAAAAATTCTCTCTCTCTCTCTCTCTCTCCACGATCTCGATCGCTCTTTGTAGAGCAGCGTTGAGGGCGGCGAGGCCGGCCCGAGGTG